>NC_080571.1:134916510-135152486 GCF_030247185.1 Malaya genurostris | reverse complement strand
GAGAAAATAACCAAAAACAATCATTCCTCTCAGGAGTAACCAACAGTCATCACCCACAAGACCTTCAAGAAAAATCTCCGGCGTTCCGGACTCTCCCAGCGCCCCCGCGTGGCGGCAGGACGAGGAAAAGACACCCGACTGCCTACTACCACCGCCCAACTAAACCCTACGAAAACCAGACATCCAAAGCACCCACCGAGAACCACTCCGAACCCAGCCCGATACCCGGCTGCTCATGGTATAAACCCTATATCAGAAACATTCAGAACGACGAGCAAACAAACTATGCATTCAAGCACATCACTAACCAGCCAAACTGGCCACGGACTACAAATCGGCAGAAAAATCATCGAACGGGCCCAGAAATCACAATGAAAGGAGAAACCCGAACCAGCCCTGGAACCATACCAAGCCATACATCAACACCAACAAAGGAAAAAATATCCCTTCCAGCTCAAACTCCGACCGATCAACCCCACCACATGTGCGAAAACACTGCACACTGGCCATGCAATGGAACACCAACGGCCTAAGGCCAAATCTCGGTAATTTACAGATATTGACATCACGCATCGACCCTCTCTACCTTGCTATTCAAGAAACTCAAGAGTGGAGCAAACATTTATCAGACCATTGGGCTTGGTATCCGGACCGACCTCCCATCCGACCCGGTCAATCTAGATACCGACTTGATAGCACTAGCTCGGCGCGATTCATATCCTATCCCATGCACTATCGTATCGATCTACATCCCTAAGGAGGTTAAAGACATGACTAAGAAAACTCATCAACCAACTACCAAACCCGTTCTTAATCATGGGTGACTTTAACGCCCACGACACATTTTGGGGATCAAAAAATAGCTGCCACCGCGGTGAATACATCCTAGAAGCTGTCGAAGAGACCAATTCAATCATCCTGAACGACGAAAATACTACTTTCCTCCGCGGACGCGCCTCCTCCGCAATAGGGAGACAGCGATCACTTCCCAATCGAGATAACTTACAGTTGCACACCCCCATCCACCTCACGACCCAAACGATGTAAAGCCATCGCCGACCAGGCTGACTGGGTTACCTACGAAAACATCGTTTCCGATATGCTGGATCGCAACCTACAATATTCACCGGAGCAACTCTCAGAAATCATAGTCCGTGGGGCAGAAAGCAGCATATTTAAAACTCGAGGGACCCCGCTGCACCGTGCGGTCCACTGGTGGAATTAGGACGTGGCAAAAGTGCTAAAAGAAATACGCAAAGCCCTCCGAACAATGAAAAGAACAGCCCCAAACAACCTACACTGGGAGAAAAGATTCGCAGTATACAAAAAGCTCCGAAACCAAGCAAGGAAGGCTGTAGTAACCGCAAAATCAGACAGCTGGAACGAATTTTTTAACGAGATTAGTCCAGACAATCGGCAATCCAAAAGATATAAACAACGAAATTGGTAAATATTTTGAAAGCCTCTCGTCTAACGAATCCCTTCCGAGCACTTTCATGAAGCGAAAAAGAGAATCTGAAATCACCCCCACCTCATTCGTATCAAACTCGAGGCAAGCATACAATCAACCCTTCTCGGCCACCGAACTAGCAGCCGCACTAGGATCGATGACGTCAGTTACCCATTACTCATGACGTCAATTACCCATCGATGACGTCAGTTACCCATTACTCAAGGGCAACTAACCTCATACACCCCATCATGGAAAGACGCGTCAACCGACATCTGACAAACTTGAAAAACGTAACTTATTGGATCGCCGGCAATTCGCATTCCGAAAGGGACTAGGCACGAACATCTACATGGGATGCCTGGGTAACTGCATCAACCAGGCCTTATGCACGCGCGCTCTTTATTTTACGCTGGGACAAATTAATTCTGATTCTCATAAAACAACCACGCGCATGCGACGTGCTTATGCCGCTCTTAAGAAAACTCTTTGGCACATTTACGTACCGCACCAGAAACTGATGCACGCTTCGTTGTATAATCTCATCGCATTCTGCCAAGAGCGAGGCTCAAGCGCTCTCGTCGCTCGTTTCATGCGATCTACGAGCGGTTTGTACGTTATTCTCATCCTCTTCATCTCTTCCTTTAGGATAGGACACAAGTCGCACGAACCGCTCTAGGCACGAAAAAATAATTATAACAGCAGCTTTTACTGTGGCTCACATAGCACACAAGCTGCGCTCATAAAAAATTTCGTGCGCTGTCTCGTGAGACCAAAGCGCACGAGTCGCGCGCAGAAGAAAATGCGATGCTCTGAAATTTCAAGCAGCACATCCCGTTTCTATATGCCCGCTATGCGTCTCTAACTTGCTTTTGGTTTGCTCTTTGAGTCGGTGCTAACGCTCACAGGATAAATTTGCGACACACACATTATCGGTGCGCTCTCGCTGTCGCATTTGTGTACACATGAGCATTCGAAAGGCCTGGCATCAACAAAGCATTAGCAGATGGCTCGCACATCAAAATCGCAATTTGAGATATTGTCGATGCCAACGATATGGTTTGGCGAGAAGGTTTCCAACGACAATTACATCAGTGGGGAATACGAGGGAGTCTCGGTCGTTTCCTCCAACAGTATCTGAACAAGTGAAACTTCAAAGTCACGATTGGCGGGTACCTGTCCAATCAGTTTAACGAGGCCAACGGCATGCCGCAAGGTTCAGAACTGGCAGTCACGCTGTTCTTTATCAGCATGAACTACATGTTCGCGATCCTACCGAAAGGCATACACATATTCGTCTACGCAGACGACAAAGACCGTTTTCGAGAATTTCGCAAGATCCCGCCTTCCGAAATTAGCACGACTACTCATAGTCACAGACCGTCCGTGGTTCGAACGTGGTCCAAATCTGTACATAAATCTCTCACACCTTATCAAAGTTGGAGATCCCCCAAGCACAACCTTATAACGATACAACCGATTAGTCAATCGCAGGTACGGAAATCACACCCGACTATACACAGACGGGTCTAAACTTGATGATTGCGTTGGAATCGGAGTCAGCGGCACCAAAGCAGATCTCACACACTGCATAACCCCATGACCCCCCCCCCCCCCAACACCCTCACGCTCTATTTTTTCTGCGGAGGCTGAGGCAATTGTTATCGCCGCCTCCAAAAAACCAGAAAACAATTCGGAGGATCACGGCATCCCTACGTGCAGCAAATCGAACAAAACTACGACCCACTCACAACACTATGCTGGGTTCCCGGCCACTGCGGCATACGCGACAATGAAGATGCAGACCACCTCGCTGCCTTCGGCCGACGCTCGCGAACCTTCCACACCACAAAAATACTGGTCTCCGATATCGCCAACTATTTCAAAAGGACAGCCACCTAACACTTCAACAGCATCCCGGCCCTCTGGTACATCCAAAACGGATGATGGAAAAGATTCAGGTGGCCACACCAGCTAATACCAAGTAAGCAAGCATACCGCCAACTGTACACGAAAGAATACCACTATCACCATTCATCGCGGACCCTCCGCCACACCCACAAGGGCTCGTGGGGAGGACTCCCGCTTCCCCAGTAGAACAATGATCAACCAGCACTAGAGTACATAACGAGACAATGTTTATTTTAGTATTTCATGCTAAGCAAATACAATGTAGAATATCTCCATATCCAAGGTCGGCGAATGATCTAAATTAGTTTAAAACCGAAATAAATTATTAAGATTTATGACTTTTGACTGTCGGATGTTTTTACGATTTCCGAACGCGAACTGCTGTTAATGATGACTTTATACCACGAAAATTGTTGCATATGCGTAAGGATTCTTAATTATTCTCAAATATTCTAAACAGAAGTATCAGGAGCGCAAGATTAGCGATGACGATCTGCCAATCTCAGCAAATACTGCGAACAAACAAGCGCTTCGTCTGCTGGCTGCTTGAGAGACTCCTGCACGCTTGTTACGGCTATTAATACAACTTCTGCTAAACAGCGTTTAAATGGGTTCAATCGAAACAGTGCATGAGAGTAAATCAACTAGCTAGATAAGAACTAAATCTTGTAATCAATATTCAGCATGGAATATTTATTTATTTATTTATTTATTTATTTATTTATTTATTATCATTGTTATGTTCATCGGATATAAAAATCTAAATGGACAAGGATTGGAAAAAGCCCATTTCAGTAGCCAATCAAATGGGCGCAAAAACCATCATCTTTTGAAAAAAATAATATGAATAACAATAATTACAATACGAGAATTAAAATAATCACAAATTAACATAGATATGACAAATAACATCAAACCAAAGATTGTAAAATATATAGTCAAAGCTCAACAGATCTTTTAATTTTCCTTACAAAGCTACTAGATGATTTTCCAAACTCGAAATGATTTTCCACAGAAGTAAACGTTCGAATACATGCAGCTATCGGTTCATTATATCCAAATAGAGTTCTGTGAAAACTGTTCTGAAGCAGAGTTGAATTTCGCAGCGTTCTGCTTGGAATCCAAAAATTGACTTTAGAACGTAGCTCGGGAGCATCAATTTCTCCGTTTATCAATTTTGCAATGATCAATGCCTGTTGAATTTTTCGTCGGCGTAGCAACGTATCAATCCCTAAAAGCTGACATCTTTCCGTATATGGTGGTAGATTTTCAGGGTCTCGCCATGGTAAGTGTCGCAGCGCCAAACGAACAAAGCGTTTTTGAACTTTTTCAATTCGTAAATTCTACGAAATTTGGTAAGGCAATCAAATCACTGATGCATTTTCAAGAATTGGCCGGACAAGTGAACAGTACAACGCCTTCAGACAATGAGGATCCTTGAAATTCTTAGCAATTTTCGAAATGAAACCCAATTGACGTAATGCCTTAGTGATTATAAGTGATCGATGCAAATCAAACGATAGTTTTTCATCAAGCTGTACTCCTGAGCCATCAATATTGTAGTTCGATGAAACGTAATTACCATACATTTTATAACATTAATGAGTAGTTTGTTTTTGCGACACCAGACAACGAAAAGCTGAAGTTGATGTTGTAGTCGACGACAATCCTCCACAGTTCGAACAACTAAATACAATTTCAAGTCGTCCGCATAAATTAGTTTCAAACCATTGAAAAATCTTAAGTTCTAATGGCCACTGAGTGGCGTGAATTTCTTTCTTTTGAAGTAACTACATTCCCGGTCGAGCGTTGGTTTCGAACTCTTTATTTCAGAATTATATTTCTTAACGCTAGGCCCTGTTCGGGCGGTGGCTACGTGACCCTTTTTAGCGCGTCAGCATAAAACGGTCACCGCTCAGTCGGTGGCAATGATCGCGCTTTATGCTGCGTCGGAGTTTCGATATCATTTATTTAACGATTGAAGCGGGCCTGTATCCACCACACACCCTTTCTTATTGAGTTAAAAATTAGTCTCCAGTTCTAATTTTTAAATCTATCATTATAAGTACAATATTGTTATATGACATGTTATTTCAGATTGGATCAACAGAAGATCAATAAAAAGATTTTTTTTTCTTCAATTTCATCGAAGTTAGTTTATATGTTATTTTTAAAGTTAATCAACAGAAAATCAATAAATCTCATCAATGTAATAGAATTTACTTCGTTATATTCAATTTGATTAACAGAAATCAATAAATTTAAATTTAATAGAATGTACTTCGTTATATTCAATTTGATAAATAGAAATCAATAAATTTCAATTTAATAGAATTTACTTCATTATTTCCAATTTAATCAATAGAAGTCAATAAGTTTCTTTAATTTAATAGAATTTACTTCGTTATATCCAATTTGATAAACAGAAATCAATAAATTTCAATTTAATAGAATTTACATTGATTGTAACACTTGATAAAATTTTAAGTTATTTTGAGTAATCTGTATACATATTTCCATAGTTTATCCTATTCTCACCTCTTCTTTCCTTCTCTCTTCTCTTTTTTTTTAACTTGTTATAAATTGCTTCACTCTATCTTTGTGAACCGTATCTATTTTCTTGTTTTGTATATTTAAAATTTTTATATTGGAACCCAAGTCTTCTATGACTTCGTAGGGTCCATTGTATTTGTTTTCCAATTTTGTTGAAGTCTCCTTTTTTACAAGAACTAGTTGCCCTTTTGTAAAAATTCTAGTCTGAAGTTTTCCATTATATCCCAGAACCCTATCCGCTTTCAGCTTCATTAGGTTCCTTTTCGCTTCCAGCTGGGTGGATTGTAATTGAAACCTCATAATACTAGCATAATTATCTATGTTATACACAGGGTCAACTTCGTTCTGTCCAGATAAGTTTGTTGGTGCAGTGCATTGTCTGCCAAATACTAATTCATATGGGGTCATTCCTGTTGCACTGTGTACCGTAGTATTATATGCAAATTTATAATATGGTACCCAGGTTGACCAATTTCCATACGAATTGTCTGTCTGTATGCGTAGGAAATTCCCTAATACTTTGTGTGAATTTTCCAGTGCTCCTATTGTCTGGTGGTGGTAAGCCGTAGAATTAAATTTTTCGATTTTTAGAACTTCGCAAATTCTGGTGAACAGGGTAGACATAAATTCTGTACCTCTATCTGTCAGAATTTGCTTGGGTACACCATAATTCAATATGACATTCTCAACAAATGCTTTGGCCACAACGTCTGTTGATTTGTCCTGAATCGGTGTTGCTGTTACATACTTTGTCAGATCACATTGGGTAGTCATATATACTGGTTACCTTTGTTGACTGGTAAAAGAGGACCAACTATATCTAAAAATATTTTCTCAAATGCTTGACTGGCTGTACTTGTTATTTTCATAGGATATTTTGTCACATTATCCTTGTTTCTTTGGCATTTCGCACATTTCTTTATAAAATTTGTCACGTTAGATCCATTGATTTCCAATGATACCTCTGTTTTATCGTGTTTAATGTTCGTTTTATCCCCGCATGCCCTGCAATTGGCAATACGTGGAAATCATTCAAAATTAGTCTTTATTCTTTCTCGTTCTCTATTACTCGTATTTTATTACCTATTACTATAATAGGTGGCATGCCCTTTAAATTAAGCTGTTCGATTTTACTTTTTAATTGTTTACTTTCGGTTGTGTTTCTCACAACAAGGCCTTTAATTTTTCTCGATTTTGTGAAATTCACTAATTGTTTCATTACTTCCCGTAGATAAGTAAATGACATGTTCGGATTCAGTAAAATCTTTTCTTCTTCGAGTTGTTTTTTAATGTTCTCGTTTTTCTCATCTTTAGATATCTCTATCTGAATATAGTCGACTTTCTCTGTATTCGATTTTTCGCTATTATTTGCCATTGATTGGGCTTTGTTGATGTTTGAAGTTTGTGCTCTTGTTGTCACCAAGCTTACTTGAGGTGTCAGAGCTTTGAGGTCGTCGATCGAAATACGTGATAACGCGTCCGCTACAACATTTTCCGATCCCTTTTTGTATATTACGTCAAATTTATATTCTTCGAGTGATAGACGAAATTTTGTCAGTCTACTCGACGGGTCTGTTAGTGTAAATAGATAAACTAGTGGTCTATGGTCTGTGTACACTTCAAACTTCCTACCGTACAAGTAAGGTCGAAAGTGTCTAATTGACCACACTAAACCTAGAAGTTCTTTCTCTATAGTGCTATAATTTAATTCGGCTTTGTTTAAGGCTTTGCTTGCAAATGCAACGGGTCTATTATTATTATTACTCAATACGGCTCCCAGTGATTTTCCTGATGCGTCAGTGTGCAACGTGAATATGTTATCCCCGGAAAAGTCTGTATAATCAAGTACTGAAGGGTTCATAAAGCATTTTTTCAAATATTGGAAAGAGTGTTCGCACTTGTCGGTCCAATGAAATTCAATATTTTTCCTAGTCAATTTATTCAATGGACTGCATAATTTAGCAAAATTTGTTATATGTTTCCTATAGTAGTTCGCAAATGCGACGAATCTTTTAACTTCGTCTGCTGTTTGAGGGCTACTCCAATTTTTGATAATTTCTATCTTAGAAGGATCTGGTTTTACGCCTTCTACAGATACTAAATGTCCCAAATAAAGTAATTCGGTTTTTTAAAAATTACATTTCAGTGGGTTTAATTTCAGGTTTGTTTTTCTCAATCTTTCAAACACATTTATCAAATTTCTTTTATGTTCATCTAGGGTTTTGCCAAACACTATGATGTCATCTAAGTAAACTAGGCATTTCTCCATGTTGAGACCTGACATAGCCACTGTCATTAACCTAGAGAATGTTGAGGGACTTACTTTCAATCCTATTGGGAGACGAGTCATTTGGTATTGTCCCCTGTTAGTACTAAATGCTGTGATTGGCCTATCTTCCTTTTTTAGTTCACACTGGTAATATCCTTGCGATAGGTCCAGGTGAGAAAAATATTTTGCTCCTGCTAATGATTCGATCACTTCCTCCAAATTTGGAAGTGGAAATTTATCATCTTGTAGGGCATTGTTTAGTTTTCGATAGTCGATAACTAAACGCCATTTTTTGTTATCATTAGTTGATTTCTTAGGAACTAGCAGTAGTGCACTGTTCCATTCCAAAACTGCATCCTCTATAATATTATCCTTAAGCATATTATCCACTTGCCTTTGAACTTCGTCCTTTTGGGTTTGTGGTAGCTTATAGGGCCTTGTATACACAGGGTGTGTGTCAGGTTTTTTAGTAATCGAAGGTTGATAAATTTTTGTTACTGTTAGCTTGTCGTTTTTCAAGCAAAAATTATCATTATATTTCATTCAAAGTTTCTCAATTGTTATTCTATCCCGCTCATTTAGTTCCTGAAAATTTAATTCTTTTAATATTTCTTGTGCTCTATTGTCATTATACTTATAGGCGTCAATTCAATTGCGTCATAATTCGCAAAGAGTTTACACATTGGTTTTAAATTTTTGATTTCGACTGCTTTCTTTTTTGCATTTAATATTCTCACTGGTATTTTTCCATTAGTTGGTTCCACTATAGCTCCTGCTATGTAGACTCCAGTCTGAATTTCTTGGCTACATATTACCATGGATTCAGAGTAATTAACTTCAATAAATGTCATTACCTCAGTTCGTTTGGGTATAATAAAGTTTTCCGCAAACAAAGGTTTCCTCAATGTTAATGTAAGCGTCTCAAAATTTATGTTAGCGTCAAATTTTCTAAGGAAATTCATACCAATTAGACCTACGATATTTTGTGGTAGTTTATCAACAATATGGAAAGTAATGGGGTAGCTACTCCCATCGTATTTCATAAATGTATTCACTGTTCCTAAAGTGGTAGTGATACCATTAACACCATGTACCTGTATGGTTTTTGATGTGTCAATGCAAGCGTATAATTTCCCTGGTAGGTGACGTCTGTCTAATATGCAACATGATGCACCACTATCTACTACTAGGTTGAGGTGTTCATTTTCTATGATGAATTTGGATCTTAAAGCTCTCTCGCTGTTTAAATTATTCACGAAAAAACTCGTTTACGTTTGCTTCTTCGTCATGTGCGGCTGCACCTTCTGGTTGCTCCGCTACATGCACGTTCCGTCTTGATTGACTGTTGTTTCGGTTGCTAGGGTTATTATTGTTTGCTCGGGTAGCCGAGTTATTGTTATTACCCTGGTTCTGTTGCCTATTTCTCTGGTTTCCGTCAAAGTTTTGGTTATGGTTATACCGTCCATAACCTCGGCGGTTGCTGTTAGATCTATGGTTATTTCCTCTACCTCGTTGGTGAGAGAAATCTCTATTACTATAATGTCACTTACTGTTTTATAATACTGTTTCTGTTTAATTGCTAACGATGATTCGCTTTCTGTCCACTTCGCACAGTTTATTCAGTAAACGATTAGTTTTACCAAAGTTTTCATTCCAGAATTTAACTTCCGGCTGCTCGGTCATCCATGGAAGTTGACCATCAATGTTAACTTCCCTCTCTGAGCAGCCTAGATAGCCGTGTAGTGTTGGTAGCGGTTTCCCAACTGGCTAAGAATAACGCTACGGTCCACCTGTACCGGTGGTATAAGTCCACCAAACAGGTAAGCCGTGTGGCATCCGGCGGAATTATTTTTTACCAAGAATTGATCCACTGGTTTCCTGTTCCATGTCGTAAAAGGCCACAAAAATAGGAACTCCTGAGTCAAGGTGTATTTCCGTGCCGATGACTGAATGGCTGCAGGAGGTTAAACATTGCAGTCGTGAACGGAATATCTTGGGTTTTTCCCTTACTGGATACACGCAATGCTTAGCAATCGACTTCTTTGTTCATCGCTTCGGCAAGCAGAGATTAAAAAGCTGAGTGTCTGTGGGTGTCCTCAAGGTGGTGTACTATCCCCACTTTTATGGAACCTAGTCGCTGATGGTTTGTTAAGGAAACTTAATAACCTTGGATTTCCGACTTATGGTTTTGCCGACGATTATCATATATTGATGACGGGTATAAGCATTAACACTCTCTTTGATTTAATGCAACAAGCCCTGCGATCTGTTGAACAATGGTGTTGTCAGGTTGGATTATCTGTAAATCCTGGCAAAACATCGGTGGTACTTTTCACTCATCGTAGGATAATTACAGGAGCTCGTCCGTTGCAGTTCTTTGGTTCAGAGGTCACTGTGGTCGATCAAGTTAAATACGTCGGGGTTATTCTTGACTCAAAACTGAATTGGTCTGCTCACATTGACTTCAGGATTGAAAGAGCTTGCATGGCCTTCGGCCAATGCAGACGAGCTTTTGGAAAATCATGGGGACTCAAACCCAGATATATTCATTGGATCTACACAACTATTGTTAGACCAATTTTAGCATATGGATGTCTTGTATGGTGGCAGAACTGAGAAGTCGCGACAGTTCAGTCAAAGCTAAATCATCTCCTAAGGATGGTCCTAGTGGCGATGACAGGAGCATTCACAACAACTCCTAATGCTGCTCTAGATGCGCTACTGTGTATTAAACCACTACATGTGTTCCTAAAACAAGAAGCATTATCTTGTGCATACCGTCTTAGGGTTACAGGGCTTTGGAACAGTAACCCATTAGATTATGCTACCAGCCACACTCGCTTGTGGTCTCAAATGGTTACGTGGGATGAGTATTTACTCGCTCCTAGTGACCTAACTCTCACATGCAGTTTTCCTTTTATAACATTCAATGTGAGCTATCCTCTTCGTTAGGAATGGTTGTCTGGTTGTCTGGAACGACAACTTGATGAACACATAGTTTGTTATACGGACGGTTCTCTGTTGAATGGTCGTGCTGGTGCTGGTGTCTACTGTCGTGAAATGAGGCTGGAGCAGTCTCATTCACTTGGTAGATACTGTACTGTGTTCCAAGCGGAAATCTACGCGATTCTGTGTGGAGTACAATCGGCACTTCAGGAGAGGATCTGTGGTAAGCGAATTTATTTTTGTTCCGACAGTCAGGCAGCCTTAAAAGCACTCAGTTCGAATGACTCACGGTCGAATCTAGTGATCGCATGTCGAACTCAAATTGAAGACCTCAGCATTTTAAATGCTGTTTACTTCTTATGGGTACCCGGCCATTCTGGTTATACTGTAAATGAATGGGCTGATGAGTTGGCTAGAGCTGGTGCAACGAATGATATCGTTGCTTTACCACTTTCAACAAGTTGGATAAAGGACAAGATACGTTCTTGGGCTGCATCCAAACATGCCAGCTACTGGCGCAGCTTGCAAACTTGCGCTCAGACAAAAGCATTTCTACCAGATTAAAATCTGAAAATGTCAAAGTGTCTACTGCATTTCTCCAAGTATCATTGAAGTATTCTGGTCAGAGCTCTGACTGGACATTGCAAACTCAATTATCACATGGCTGCTATTCAACATGCTGAGTATTATTCGTGTGATTTGTGTGAATGCGATTATGGTACTTCATATCATCTGATATGTAACTGTCCCGCATTGACGCAGCTACGTATCCGGGTTTTTGGTTCTCCATACATGGTTGAGTCTGTGTATGCGGAGCTAAAATTGAAGGATATTCTCTCGTTTCTCACCCAATGTGGTAAGGAGCTATAGTCAGAAGGGTTCATCGTTCTTCCTGGAGTGAATGAATCCCTTCTGTATTCACCTTGAATAGGGTTTAGCAGATTGTTTGGCATCCTTTGGGGGGTACCGAATTTACTTCTGCTCGTACATACTGCGAGTCGTTCTGCATTCTTCCGGGAGTGCAGAATGGTGTCGCTTTTGTAAGATCTCTAAATCCTCTCGGGGGTTGGAGGTTTTATTAACAGCAGACTGTTCGGGACCTCGTAGAGGTTCAGAATTTCCTTCTGCTTCCACTAAATGTGATCCTCAGCAGATTGTTCAGCATCCCTTAGGGGTGCAGAATTTACTTCTGCTTTTATGTGTTTTTGTGTCGTCAATTTTTCCCATCCTCCTAGTCCAACCCTTACCATTTCCTTTCAATCCTTCCCTCTTATATATCGGGAAAATGATGCTAAAAACAAATTGATGGCAAGACACAAATCTCCAAATATCAAGGGGAACGTGCCATTTGAGCCAATTTGTTCTGATTCCTGATTCCTGCCTATTTCTCTGGTTTCCGTCAAAGTTTTGGTTATGGTTATACCGTCCATAACCTCGGCGGTTGCTGTTAGATCTATGGTTATTTCCTCTACCTCGTTGGTGAGAGAAATCTCTATTACTATAATGTCACTTACTGTTTTGCCTTTCTCTATAGAAAGGTATTAGAATTGCTGGAAAAACCGACTTTCGAACGGAGCCTCGGAGACCCATAGTGTTATATACCATTCGACTCAGCTCGACGAGATCGGAAAATGTCTGTGTGTGTGTATGTGTGTGTATGTGTGTGTGTATGTGTGTATGTATGTGCACTTTTCGAAGATATTTGAACGCGCTCAATTTTCTCAGAGATGGCTCAACCGATTTTAACAAACTTGGGCTCGTTTGAAAGCTACTATCAGGGCATTGATCAAGTTCGAAGATAAAATGGCTGTGACTTTTGGTTCCGGAGATATGATTGTATAAGTGAGGTAACCGACAAAAAGCGTTGTATTTGAACGCGCTCAATTTTCTCAGAGATGGCTGAACCGATTTGAACAAACTAGGACTCGTTTGAAAGCTACTATCGGGCCATTGATCAAGTTCGAAGATCAAATGGCTGTGACTTTTGGTTCCGGAGATATGATTGTATAAGTGACGTAACCGACAAAAAGCGTTGTATTTGAACGCGCTCAATTTTCTCAGAGATGGCTGATCCGATTTTAACAAACTTGGGCTCGTTTGAAAGCTACTGTCGGGCCGTTGATCAAGTTCAAAGATCAAATGGTTGTGACTTTTGGTTCCAGATATATGATGGTATAAGTGACGTAACCGACAAAACACGTTGATTTTTACCGCTCTTGTATATATAAGGCTGCCAAAATTTTGGGATCAACTCTATTTTCGTAAAGTTCTAGTGCTCAAAAGTTTAAGCACCTCGAAAAAAGCCTTCATGCAAAATTTGACCTAAATCGGACATGCTTAAGGGGTGCTGCCCGGTGGTAAAGGTTTGACAATTATCGATCTTGAAAAAGCACCATAGGGGGGAGTACATGAAATTTCCAAAATCGAAAATTTTTTTTGATGCCAAAACTCTTAAAACTGCATAAAACATCGAAATTTAGTGTCATCTCAAAAAAAAAATTTTTTGAAAAAATCAACTTTCTGGGACTTAGAAAAATTTTCATATTTTTTCTAGGTCCCAAAAAGACGATTTTTTCAAAAAATTTTTTTTTCGAAATGACACTAAATCTCGACGTTTCATGCAATTCTAAGCCTTTTGGCAACAAAAATTTTTTTTCGATTTCGAAAATTTCATGTACTCCCCCCTATGGTGATTTTTAAAGATATATGAAAATTCCACTAAGTGGACTAAGAAGGGTTTTGCCTTTCTCTATAGAAAGGTATTAGAATTGCTGGAAAAACCGACTTTCGAACGGAGCCTCGGAGACCCATAGTGTTATATACCATTCGACTCAGCTCGACGAGATCGGAAAATGTCTGTGTGTGTGTATGTGTGTGTGTGTGTGTGTATGTGTGTGTGTGTGTATGTGTATGTGTATGTATGTGCACTTTTCGAAGATATTTGAACGCGCTCAATTTTCTCAGAGATGGCTCAACCGATTTTAACAAACTTGGGCTCGTTTGAAAGCTACTGTCGGGCCATTGATCAAGTTCGAAGATCAAATGGCTGTGACTTTTGGTTCCGGAGATATGATTGTATAAGTGACGTAACCGACAAAAATCGTGCTATTTGAACGCGCTCAATTTTCTCAGAGATGGCTGAACCGATTTTAACAAACTTGGGCTCGTTTGAAAGCTACTGTCGGGCCATTGATCAAGTTCAAAGATCAAATGGCTGTGACTTTTGGTTCCGGAGATATGATCGTATAAGTGACGTAACCGACAAAAATCGTGCTATTTGAACGCGCTCAATTTTCTCAGAGATGGCTGATCCGATTTTAACAAACTTGGGCTCGTTTGAAAGCTACTGTCGGGCCGTTGATCAAGTTCGAAGATCAAATGGTTGTGACTTTTGGTTCCAGATATATGATGGGATAAGTGACGTAACCGACAAAACACGTTGATTTTTACCGCTCTTGTATATATAAGGGTGCCAAAATTTTGGGATCAACTCTATTTTCGTAAAGTTCTAGTGCTCAAAAGTTTAAGCACCTCGAAAAAAGCCTTCATGCAAAATTTGACCTAAATCGGACATGCTTAAGGGGTGCTGCCCGGTGGTAAAGGTTTGACAATTATCGATCTTGAAAAAGCACCATAGGGGGGAGTACATGAAATTTCCAAAATCGAAAATTTTTTTTGATGCCAAAACTCTTAAAACTGCATAAAACATCGAAATTTAGTGTCATCTCAAAAAAAATTTTTTTTGAAAAAATCAACTTTCTGGGAATTTTCATATTTTTTCTAAGTCCCAAAAAGTCGATTTTTTCAAAAAAATTTTTTTTCGAGATGACACTAAATCTCGACGTTTCATGCAATTCTAAGCCTTTTGACATCAAAAATTTTTTTTCGATTTCGAAAATTTCATGTACTCCCCCCTATGGTGATTTTTCAAGACATATGAAAATTTCACTAAGTGGACTAAGAAGGCTTTTTGCCTTTCTCTATAGAAAGGTATTAGAATTGCTGGAAAAACCGACTTTCGAACGGAGCCTCGGAGACCCATAGTGTTATATACCATTCGACTCAGTTCGTCGAGATCGGAAAATGTCTGTGTGTGTGTGTGTATGTGTGTGTGTGTATGTGTGTGCACTTTTCGAAGATATTTGAACGCGCTCAATTTTCTTAGAGATAGCTGAACCGATTTGAACAAACTTGGGCTCGTTTGAAAGCTACTGTCGGGCCATTGATCAAGTTCGAAGATCAAATGGCTGTGACTTTTGGTTCCGGAGATATGATGGTATAAGTGACGTAACCGACAAAAATCGTGCTATTTGAACGCGCTCAATTTTCTCAGAGATGGCTGAACCGATTTTAACAAACTTGGGCTCGTTTGAAAGCTACTGTCGGGCTATTGATCAAGTTCGAAGATCAAATGGTTGTGAGTTTTGGTTCCGGAGATATGATCGTATAAGTGACGTAACCGACAAAAAGCGTTGCATTTGAACGCGCTCAATTTTCTCAGAGATGGCTGATCCGATTTTAACAAACTTGGGCTCGTTTGAAAGCTACTGTCGGGCCGTTGATCAAGTTCGAAGATCAAATGGTTGTGACTTTTGGTTCCAGATATATGATGGTATAAGTGACGTAACCGACAAAACACGTTGATTTTTACCGCTCTTATATATATAAGGGTGCCAAAATTTTGGGATCAACTCTATTTTCGTAAAGTTCTAGTGCTCAAAAGTTTAAGCACCTCGAAAAAAGTCTTCATGCAAAATTTGACCTAAATCGGACATGCTTAAGGGGTGCTGCCCGGTGGTAAAGGTTTGGCAATTTTCGATCTTGAAAAAGCACCATAGGGGGGAGTACATGAAATTTCCAAAATCGAAAATTTTTTTTGATGCCAAAACTCTTAAAACTGCATAAAACATCGAAATTTAGTGTCATCTCGAAAAAAAATTTTTTTGAAAAAATCAACTTTCTGGGACTTAGAAAAATTTTCATATTTTTTCTAAGTCCCAAAAAGTCGATTTTTTCAAAAAATTTTTTTTTCGAGATGACACTAAATCTCGACGTTTCATGCAATTCTAAGCCTTTTGACATCAAAAATTTTTTTTCGATTTCGAAAATTTCATGTACTCCCCCCTATGGTGATTTTTCAAGATATATGAAAATTTCACTAAGTGGACTAAGAAGGCTTTTTTAGATTAGCATCACTGTTCTCATACAAATAGGCAACGCAAATGTCAAGCACTAGTTTGGAAAAATGATGCTGACTGTGTGACATAAACACTGAAGCATGCTTTTGTGAACTACTCGAATCAATCTGAATCAATTGGTGTCAAAATTAGTATCCAAAATTATTTAATAAAAGTATGAAACATATTTTCATGAGACTGTTATGAAAGAAGAGAAAGGCATTATCACACCACTAGGTGGATTAAGAAGGGTTTTTTTAGATTAGCGTCACTGTTCTCATACAAATAGGCAACGCAAATGTCAAGCACTAGTTTGGAAAAATGATGCTGACTGTGTGACATAAACACTGAAGCATGCTTTTGTGAACTACTCGAGTCAATCTGAATCAATTGGCGTCTAAAATTATTTAATAAATGTATGAAACATATTTTCATGAGACTGTTATGAAAGAAGAGAAAGGCATTATCACACCACTAGGTGGATTAAGAAGGGTTTTATAATACTGTTTCTGTTTAATTGCTAACGATAATTCGCTTTCTGTCCACTTCGCACAGTTTATTCAGTAAACGATTAGTTTTACCAAAGTTTTCATTCCAGAATTTAACTCCGGTTGATTGATAACCACAATATCATTTTGCTCTTTTCTGTTATTTCACTAACTATAAATCGCCGTCACTAGCGGTACGCCATCAGTGTGTGTAGTTTTATTATTCCACTAATTATAAATCGTCGTCACTAGCGGTGAGAGAAATCTCTATTACTATTACTATTGTAATGGTTGAAGTTATAACCCATACCGTAATTTCCGCGGTTTCCTCTTCCACGAAAATTAAGCCTATTGAATGCGAATCCCTGCGTCCAAAGGGCAGACTCTGGTGACGATTGCGGCTGCACTTCCAGTGCATGCGATATCGCTCTATTATGGTTTGGCGGATTCCTCGCCTTAACGAAGAATGCCATCTGAGCGCTGTTTAGTCCAGCTATAAAAGCGTTGGTAGCAACGGGCTGAACTATTGCTCCCGCTGCTGACTCGTTTGGAAATGTATTGTTTGATACATAGGCAGTGGCTAGTTTCGCTAGCTCAATTTCTTTTCCGAATTCGGTGATACCCTTGTTTTTTCTGTTTGGCGAGCTTTAATTCAGCTTCGCATGCTGTCGGTGGGAGTTTTATTGCAAATTTTTCGGCAAGCATTCGCTTAGCCTCAGTAAGGGTGGTGGCACCTTCAATGCATCCATGTGCCGATCCCACTAGTCTTGGCTTCAGAAAAGTTATTATGTGACCTTCTGGAACGTTAATAGAATACGCTCTCAGTAAGTCTATTGTTTCCAGGAAATGACCCAAACTTAGGCTTTCCCCTTCGAATTTGTCGATTACCTAAGTATATAATCGATATATGAAACGAAAAAGGAATATTCTTATATATAAAAAAAAATATTATTAAAATAATATATTTTAAAAAATATATATGTGTATCATTATTATTGATAAATCTGGAGAATGTATCATTATTATTATTTTTTTTTTACTTAGCTTAACGGGTTCCCCGTTACGGCCATATCCATTTCCCTTCGATAGCTTTCTATGGCGTATACCACATCCCGGTACGCCCACATGAGTTCTTCCTTCAGGGTATTGCGACTTTCGCGTACGGCAGCACCCGCGCCTAGGTTGAGGCATGCATGTTTTGCCTGAATTTCCTCCTCGCAGACTGGGTTGCGTTTATGTTGTTGTCTCTGCCAATATTTTTTTTCTCGATCCATGAAGTCCGTGCACTGTTTGACTAACTCCTCGTTGTAATTTCTTATCGTTGCCATGGTATCTGAGTGGTCTATTCTTCTCTTTTCTTTCCGATTCTATAGTGGCATACTTCAGCTGAACTTGTAGCGCCGAGAGTCTCACGGCTCGTTCGGCCACGCGTTGCGTTTGTTCACTATGCAGCTTGATTGCCGCTGTTTCTGTTTAATTGCTAACGATAATTCGGTTTCTGTCCACTTCGCACAGTTTATTCAGTAAACGATTAGTTTTACCAAAGTTTTCATTACAGAATTTAACTCCGTTTGATTGATAACCACAATATCATTTTGCTCTTTTCTGTTATTTCACTACTATAAATCTGCACTGCTCTGCACTGATGAGTCAAAGACGAAACGTAAAAATAATGAAAACGGTTATGTGCCCTAGCACAAAATTTGGCTAACCCCTAAATGACTATAAATCGCCGTCACTAGCGGTACGCCATCAGTGTATGTAGTTTTATTATTCCACTAATTATAAATCGTCGTCACTAGCGGTACGCCATCAGTATATGCAGTTTTGTTATTTTGGCGGTGAAGAACACTAATCAAATTTAGTTGCTAATCATTCCTTTTTTAAACACTTTATACTGCTATTTAACACAGCTGGTCACTCGCGGTACGCCATCATTGCTATGCTGTTTGGTATCAAATGTAGTTGCTAATCATTCCATTTTTAAACACTTTATACTGCTATTTAACACAGCTGGTCACTCGCGGTATGCCATCATTGCTATGCTGTTTGGTTAGATAGGTGGCGGAGAACACTGATCAAATCTCGTTTCTAATCAATCTTTTTCGCACGCTTCGTATTGCTATGTAACACAAATGGTTCGAGCCAGATACATTCCCGTAACCAACGAAAACACTCCACGAATGGCAAAGGATCGCCATGAAAAATCTTAAGTTCTAATGGCCACTGAGTGGCGTAAATTTCTTTCTTTTGAAGTAACTACATTCCCGGTCGAGCGTTGGTTTCGAACTCTTTATTTCAGAATTATACTTCTTAACGCTAGGCCCTGCTCGGGCGGTTGCTATGTGACCCTTTTTAGCGCGTCAGCATAAAACGGTCACCGCTCAGTCGGTGGCAATGATCGCGCTTTATGCTGCGTCGGAGTTTCGATATCATTTATTTATTTTAACGCTTGAAGCGGGCCTGTATCCACCACACCATCTCCAAGAGCAAATGAAACATCGTTGAAAAATAAAGTAAACAGCAAGGGTCCCAAATTACTACCTTGTGGAACTCCTGAATGGTTCGTGAATTGCGATGGTGTGTTACTATCTAGTTTCACTCGTAAAACTCTGCTAGAAAGGTATGAGCTAAACCAAGAATATGTTTTCGCGTGTATTATTTTCGTAGGAAATTAATTTTATGTCTTCACAGTGCGCTTGGTACATGACATGTAACTTGAAAAGAAACTTCATACTAAGATGTTTAACTTTCGTGCAGATATAAAAACTCAGATCACTCGTTATAGCACATTAAATAAAAGTCACATCATATCACGATCCCTGGTCAGGAATGAACCATTTTTCGGTCCTTGTGACGATTTTCCTTTAACAACTTTATCCGCGGAAAAAAATATTCTGGTTTACTCGCGCGGAAGAAAATCTGGTTTATAGGAAATATAAGTAATACGGTTCATTGAAAAAATAAATTTAGTTGTGTCATTACACAAATAAAATCAGAAGTAAATTGAACCAACTTTTTTTCTAAATATCAGGATTAAACAAACATAGACATTGCTGATAACATCAACACAGTTTTGCTTGATATGTAATAAAGAGTTAGTTTATTTCAGAATGAAAATCAGCAGGAACTGATATTTTCTTCATTAGACTAGATCAAAATTTTTATTCCAATCAAACAAAGAACATTGTTGATGTCGAGGACAGAAATTAGTTTAAAACAATCATATTCTTGCTAGAAAACATCGTTGATATGCGTAAAAAAAACTTTACTAACTGTTTTATTTTTTTAAACATGCTCAATTTCTCTGCGTGATGCTACTAACTCCGCCCAGTGGACTTTCGGACCGATTGAGCACGATACCGGCTCGATCCTAGAGCTGCGATCGGGCTGCCATCGGACAATTCTGCCCCATTTGCATCAACTGTTTCAACCTGAAGAGGTTTTACGCTTACATTGTGTATCGCTAGCGATAAAGAGTGAAGAGATACCAAACAAAGCATTATCGAGCAGACGTCACCCCGATAGCGTGACATCGGGCAGTTTGTTTTAGTTTCGTTTGTAGAGGCTTCAACCTTAAGGTAGCGCTTCGCCGTGGTCAGGTCGAAGCAAGACAACTTACTGCTTCCTCTTGCTTTGTCGTCGAAATTTCACCCTAAATTGCAAATTTCTAAAATACTAACCCGATTCACGAAAAATAAAAACACACGATTGTAGGTAAATGATTTTACTATGCATTTGGCGAAAAATATCAGTTAGAAAGCTTTTCTTTCGCGAGATTTCGTGCGAGTTTTGTTAAAATTTGGTTTTCTTTTTTCCTTTTCTCGCTATAAACAACTCGCATATGTAGGGATGTGCTACGTTTTCAACAAAGCGTCAAAGCTAGTAGCGATGAAAATCATTACTGATTTCTGGTTCTACTAAAACATGAATAGAAATTATTTTACAAAGTAGTAACACTTACTTCCATTTTCTACTCATCTATATTCAACGTTTACGCAGAGAGAACGGACAACGAAAACAAAAGAAATGTTGTTAGCGTCTACCGCATGTAGCATTTTGCACACCCCAATGCATGCGTTGACATTGTGTGCGTGCGAAAGAATAAGAAAAAACTCATTTATTTTTATAACTCGCACGAAATCTTTCGATAAAAATGTTTATCAGGCACAATTTATATACGAATCGATAGAAAAATTAATTATCTAGAATCGTATGTTCTTGGAATTTCCGTTTTCTTCCCCGTTTTCTCACAATTTTGGGTAAAGTGCGTGAAACCCCGGGATAGGCAGCGAACTCCCGTGACCACGGCGAAGCGCTACCTTAAGGCCATTGGCCTCTTCGGTTAAAAAAAACCATTTATTCGAGATTGGAAATGGAATCCCGCGCTACGCCCATCACCGTCGTCGTGCTTCTTGAGTGGGTATCTAGTCACTCTTCTGTTCTAGCGATACAGGTTTAAACTTGTTTGAAATGCAATCAAAAGCAAAATGCGTCCGATCTTCGAATTTACTGGGTGAAAAAAGTTGGTGCATTTCTTTCTCAATTTTTTGCACATTTCACCCCATAATACCGGATCCGGAAGTCGGATCCAAAAAACATTCATAAATTTTTTATGGGACCATAAGACCTTTCATTTGAATCTGAGTTTGTGAAAATCGATATGAGAAAGGCAAAAATCCAATCAGACAAAAAAATGTTTTTGTTAGAAAAACACTTTTTTCCTTGAAAGTGCCCATCTTTCAATGTAAGAACGAATAGTAGGAACATATTCACCTATCTTGGGACAAAGCTTAATAAAAATCAAAAACGGTATTCGCTTGTGAACCGATAACAAATTTTGTCGTGAATACGACTTACTTTACTATCTAACGTATCAATATAATTTTTCGTACAAACTATCGGAAATATGATCATCAATTTATGACAACACCTTCAGACATAATCTCTTATAATCCAAAATGAATTTTTTTTTGAAATCTTTGGTATAAACTCATCACGCGTGTTTGCTTTTATCGTATTTTGAAAGCTCATAGCTCAGTGATCTGTAAAAGGATTTGTATATTCTAACTTCTAATAAATTTGAAATTGTTCAACCTAATGTATTGCAACAAAAGAATATATATATATATATATATATATATATATATATATATATATATATATATATATATATATATATATATATATATATATATATATATATATATATATATATATATATATATATATATATATATATATATATATAAAGAAGTATACGACATACTAGAAATAGTTCTTTACAATAACACATGCACTATCCTAAACATTAAACTAGATTTGTTTTTCAAAGCAATGAAAACCTCAGCGGAACACAAAATCTCCTTTGATCAACGGTCTCCGATCTTTCAACAAAATTAAGGAATGAGTAAGTGATGGCAAATACTACTTCAACTAGTGTTCCAACATTTTGTCTGCTAAATACTGTGATTGTTTGTAGACATCTCGTAGGGCATCAGCGAAGTCTACAGAGTCGTCGATATTCTTATCCTTATTAATTACAATTCCACGAAGAAAATGGGTTGGTGTGATAGCTTATCCCTCAGCTGATTTTGTGGAATGTACAATAAGTGTCAGAAAATTTTGAGACTCTCACTACTACCTTATCGCTCAAGTCATTCAACCTAGTTTTACAAAATTTTGCTCCAGGTGTCAGTTATTGTTAACAAACAGATTGGTATATTTGAGGTTGCTTCTAATAAAGAATATTTTCTGAAAAATGTACGACAAGAATGCTTACATCCTTAGATAACCTCACGCCCAGAAGTCAGTTTCAAATATCATCGCTCTTGTAAAATGTTCAAGGGCTACTGCATTCCGTGTCAAGGCATCAATTGGACTCCCAACAGTAACAAGAAAACCTGAAAGTGGTCAGAAGCGATCTGTGAGAACGTCAGGGTTGATACAATCTTTTAAGATAAAAGTAACTCGTAATCCTGTTCATGAGAAAAACTCTAGAGTTCGAGTTAAAAGACATTTGATTACTGACAGAATTAGAGTAGCTAAAGTGGCGCGAAGCAAGAAACAGCTTAGTAATGTGAAGGAGAGGTCATTTTCCGTACGGATGAGAAGCTGTTTACTGTCGACAGCGTATCCAACAGTCGCATCAACCGGTATATAAATTCGAAAAAAGCATCTTATGAAATAAATGAAAATGAGCTTACTATTAATGGCTTCAGATACACTGGGATTCATATAATGTTAAGAATATGAATATGAAGTCATCGCTCGGCGAAGGCTGGTTATACTATTATAATATTCCGAAAAATAGACATATTTTCTGTGTATGCCTTCAATCAGTCAGTCTAACCATGACACGGAGTTTTAGGTTCCACAAGGGCGAAGCCCACAAATATTCCGTTTAAGACTGCATTTTTTAGACTCCTGCAGTCATTCAGTCATCGGCACGGAAATACACCTTGACATACGAGCTCCATAGTGGCCTTTTACGACATGAAACACGAAACCAGTGGATTAATTCTTGGAAGAAATAATCCCGCCGGCCACACGGCTTACCTGTTTGGTACATTTACTTCATCTCCAAGAATTCTAAGTTTAATTCTGCTGTTAGAGCGACGCGAAAACTCGAAGCGAATGCTCCTAATTTCATTTTACTCTTGAAGTCAATTTATCGAACAGACACAACAGATCTCACTCTAAAGGTTTTCGTATATGAGATGACTAACGGAGCTGAGATGAGTATGAGTATCGTTATCCTAAATAATAAGGAAAGTCCAGGAAAAAAATTGTTTTGCATAGAATTGGAAATTTTCCACTAAATGCATGGAGATCTTAATGATTGTTTAGCGCTTATCGAGTTGGGCAATGCTTGCAGACTTAAGAGGAAGATATGAATACTAGATTATGAATAAAATCGCTTAGCGCGCAAAGAACTGTGTTGTGTGGCTATTTTACCGAGCCTACTTAATCCATATATACTACTATTTCAAACCACAAAAGAATCCAAAAAAATAATCAAAGACAACATGATTGAGGTGTATAAGTGACGAAGTTAAATTTTCGCCGTGATCTGAAAAGTTAAATTTGCCTAACTTTTCAAGTTTTAGAAACTCCCGTTGAATCGATAAATTAAATTTATGAATTTTACAGGTGACATAATTCTACAAACGATACAATTCATAACTACTTAACTTTCCAAATGAAGCAATATTCCACTCGTACAGAATTCTACGGGCTTCGAATGTAATTTGCACTCGGCTACCAAGTGCTATTGTATGGACTTATATGTATCTATTATTCATCAAGCAGATATGGACTTCGATGGTTCAGTCGATTAACTGACGTGTTTTGTGATCTGATATTTTTTGGTTCAAGTCGCGCTGTTGCTATCGATCTTTTGTTTTTTATTTCATTCGATTTTAAGCCATGTAATCTTCAATAATCGTAATAATCTTGTAACAGTTTTTGCACATAGAAGCAGGAGAGTGCAAAGGCACACCGGTGCGAAGGCACTTTGGTGCAGAAGCATATCGGTGCGAAGTACAAGGAAGAAGGAGACAAGACAGCTCGGTCTTTCCACTGCCATACAACACGCAGGTATACACCGGTGACCTGCGCTGGTTGCAGCTGGTGAAGATAAAAGAGAATCGGAAATCGTGTGGTGCTGGATGTCAGGTAGCAGTAGCATCACATCGTATTCTATCGCTACAGTGAGCTTCAGCATTGTATCAACGTCCAGATACATCCAACAAGAACATCTAGAGCAACGAGGATCAACACGGCAGTGTAACAGAGATAGACAATAATTTCAAGCTAGAAGTTTTTTTTTCCTTTTGATTGAGTACTGTGTAGTGTTGGTTTCATTTTTTATTTTAAAGTTTGATTCAAAATTTTAATGTAATGGATGAATCCATGGACATAAATCCTAGCATGAATCCTATACCCCCACGAACGAAAAAATATCTGGACCTTGGATAGTCTTTTTTAGACGTAAATCAAAGCAATTAAACCTTTTACAAATTTCCAAAGATTTGACATCACGATTCTCTTCAATCAAAGAGATCATAAAAGTGAATAATGAAAAAATTCGTGTTGTAGTACATACTTTGAAACATGCGAATGATATTGTCTCTTCAAAACTTTTCACTAGAGAGTATAAAGTTTACATACCCTCCAAAGATGTCGAAATTGACGGTGTTGTTACCGAAGCGAGTCTTTCGGTAGATGATTCACTCAAGCATGGTGTTGGTCGTTTCAAGAACTCTATGCTTCAAGGCGTGAAAATACTGGAGTGCAAACAACTGCACTCAGTACTACATGAAGAGGGGAAAAAGTTTATCGCCCATCAAACTCGTTTCGAGTGACATTTGCTGGGTCTGCGTTGCCGTCCCATGTCTATGTCGATAAAATTCGCCTCCCTGTTCGGCTTTTTGTCCCAAATGTAATGATTTGTACGAACTGCAAAAAATTCGGCCACACAGCTACTAACTGTAGTAATCAACCAAAATGTATTAAGTGTGAAGGGCCTCATAAAGATAATGATTGCAACAAGGAAATTGAAAAATGTATTTATTGTGGAGGAGTCCTCATGATGATATTTCAGTATGCACTGCATAAAGTGCACAAAGACAAAATTAAGCTTTCTTTAAAAGCACGGTCTAAGCGCACATATGCAGAAATGTTAAAAACGGTCATTGATGTCCCATCTTTGGAAACCGAAAACAAGTCTTCAAATCTAGAGGAACCAGAGGACTCTGACTCTGACGAAAATAGTGAAGGTAATTCGTTTATCACTACCCAAGGGTCAGTTAAGAGGAAGAAGTCTTCCTCCAAATTACCAAAAAAGACACCTAAAATTTCATCTTCAAAAACAGATCCCCGTGTTTAACAAAAAAAAGTCAAAACCAAAGACTATGCCTCCTGGTTTGTCAAATTCACAAACGAATCCAGGATCTAGCACAGAAAAAGATAATAATCCTGTGGGCTCCATTTCACAGCCACCAGCAGGATTACTGAAGTTTTCGGAAATTGTAGAATGGATTTTCTCAGCATTCAATATATTTGAACCCTTAAAGACCCTCATAATGGCATTCCTTCCAATAGCTAGAACCTTTTTGAAGCAGTTATCAGCTCAATGGCCAATTGTCTCAGATTTTGTATCTTTTGATGGATAATTTATCACCCGCCGCAAATGATACAATCACTGTCATGCAGTGGAATTGTCGAAGCATCATGCCCAAACTTAATTCATTCAAAATTTTATTGCATAGTCAAAAATGTGATGTATTTGCTTTATGCGAAACATGGCTTACTTCAAACATAGCTTTAAATTTTAATGATTTTAACATTAAACGTCTCGATAGAGACTCTCCGTATGGTGGAGTGCTTTTGGGAATATATTATGTGGGGTTCCGTTTACAATGATAACAGATCATCTTTAATACAAAACATTTGTCACAATTTTAACATGACAGGTTTAAATATGGGTAGCATGACACGGATCCCAAGACCTCCTGCACACCCAAGTGCATTAGATCTATCTCTTTGCTCAACATCAATTCAACTAGATTGCACCTGGAAAATATTGCCTGGTTTACACGGTAGCGATCATTTACCAATCATCATCTCAATTAGCAGTAGCAATCAGAGATGTCTATCTCCTCTGTGTGACGAAGAGCAAGCAAAATTTCTCCCCTCGCACTGACAACTTCAACGAGAGCTCTTCTCTTTCACATTTATACACCACTGTTGTGTAAGTGTGCACGCATCATGAGTGCGTTTGTTTATTTCCTTTTACCTCTTCCACTGAATCGCACCAAAGTGCTAGAGCATTAGCTAATAAATTCTCTGAGGTGGATGCAGATACTTTCACAGAGGTGTACACGCCGGTGAACACTCTGCTGTATGGTTTTCGTAGATGAAGCGTGGACACGCAAAATCAGCAAAATAAAACAATTTATCGTAAAATTTTCGGATTTCCTTGCAAATTTTTCATTGCAAGGCCAGATCTACTCTCTATTAATTGAAGTTCACAGAAGTGTTCGCTCACAATCACGCGCCAGTGGTCACTTAGGTGTATTTAGACGAGAGCGCGTGTGAGCGATTCATGCGAAGAGAATGTGTTTCACTCGCGCCAGCTGCTTTAACCACAAGCACACACTCAAATGCTGTCTATTCGACACTGAGAAGAAGTGCGCTTTCCTCTTTGTGCGGTGCTTAGTTTTTTTCATCCTCGGTGTGGCAGAAATCTGACTCTAGCGTTTATCACTCTGGTGAAATGCCATCTCTGGTAGCAATTGCATTGCAACTTCAGCTAGTATTCCATATGATTTGATAAAAAACATCGACTGTATTAAATACCAAAGTAGTATCTCTAGTATTTTGAATTCAATGGAAGAGCTCCCTCCACTTGAAGAATATGACTTCCTCGTTTGTTCGATTCTGGAGGCCGCAGAAAAATCCCAAACTAAACGCTTTCCTGGGCCAACGACTAACAGAAGGCCTCCCTGGAGGGACAAAGAGTGCTCAGAGGCTAAACTCGCAAAATAAAATGCTTGCAAGACGTTTCTAAAACGGGGAGGAGGAATCCTCAGAATTTTGAAAAACTTTTTGATTTTAGAAACCAAGTACAAGAGCATACTTCGAGCCAAAAATGTAGCTATTGGAGACATTTTGTCTAAGGTTTGTCAAGAGAAACCTCAATGCGCACTCTTTGGAACACGGCCAGACGAATGAGGAATCGTAACGTGGGCAATGAGAGTGAGGAATACTTTGATAGGAAAGTTTGTCCAGATTCTGTTCCTACGCAGAGCATTATTCGGGAATCTCCTCCAAATAATGGTTTTATTGATAACCCATTTTCAATTATGGATTTTTCTATAGCACTCTTGTCTTGTAACAATAACGCTCATGGGTTGGACAGGATTAAATTCAACTTGGTGACGAATCTGCCCGACCTCGCAAAAAGACAAACGTTGGAATTATTCAACAAGTTTCTTGAGCAAAATATTGTTCCACCTGACTGGAGGCAAGTGAAAGTTATAGCCATGCTGAAGCCGGGGAAACCAGCTTCCAATCACAACTCATATAGACCCATTGCGATGTTGTCCTGCATCAAAAAAATGTTCGAAAAAATTATTCTACGACGTCTCGACACTTGGGTCGAGACGAACGGTTTGTTGTCAGATACTCAGTTTTTCTTCCGTAGAAATAAAGGGACGAATGATTGCCTTGCATTACTTTCGTCTGACATCCAAATTGCCTTAGCTCAAAAGCAACAAATGGCATCTGTATTTTTAGACATTAAAGGAGCATTTGATTCAGTTTCCATTGATGTTCTTTCAGACAAGTTCCACCAACATGGACTCCCAGCGGTTATAAATAATTATTTGCACAACCTTTTGTCAGAGAAACGCATGCATTTTTCACATGGCGATTTGGCAACATTCAGAATTAGCTACATGGGTCGCCCGCAAGGCTCATGCCTCAGTCCGCTCCTCTATAATTTTTACGTGAATGACATTGACAGCTGTCTTGTAACCCCATGTACACTAAGACAATTGGCAGATGATGGCGTGGTTTCAGTTACTGGACCCAAAGCTATTGATCTGCATAAACCATTGCAAGATACCTTAGATAACTTGTCCGTTTGGGCTGTTCATCTTGGTATCGAATTCTCTGCGGAGAAAACAGAGTTTGTCGTCTATTCAAGAAAGCATGATCCCGCGCAGCTTCAGCTCCATATGATGGGTAGAATGCACGTGGGGAGGACACATTAGGTATCTGATAACGAAATGCCAACAAAGAGTAAATTTTTTTCGAACAAATACAGGATCTTGGTGGGGTGCTCATCCGAAAGATGTAATAAAATTGTATCAAACAACGATACATTCAGTGATGGAATATGGATGCGTTTGTTTTCGTTCCGCTGCAAACTCAAACTCAACTATTATCAAACTTGAGCAAATTCAGCACCGTTGTTTGCGAATTGCCTTAGGCTGCATGCATTCGACACATACAATGAGTCTTGAAGTTCTGGCGGGAGTTCTTCCATTAAAAGATCGAGTTTGGGAGCTTTCATCACGCCTGCTAATAAGATGTGAGGTGCTGAATCCCATGGTAATAAATAATTTCGAACGACTAGTCGAGCTTCGATCTCAAACAAAATTCATGACAGTATATTTTAATCACATGTCACAGGAAATCAACCCATCAAGATATATTCTTATCCGTGTCAGCATCCTGAGTGCCTCTGACTCAACTTTATTTTTCGATACATCCATGCAGCGCGTAGTGCGTGGAATCCCGGATCATCTACGCTCGACGGAAATCCCAAAACTATTTTCAAGTAACTTCAGGCATATTGACTCTGAGAAATGCAACATACAGAATTTTGATGTCGATTATTTCGTTTCGGATTTAAAACATTTAAATCCGAAACGAAATAATCCAGTGTATGCTTCCGGCCGAGCGGTGGCGGAAGAGGAATAACGAAGAGGATGTTTTCTTTCAGTTCTATACGGAATAACACTCTCCAATTCGGTTTCTCTTTTATGTCATTGTATTGATTCATCCACGTATTTGAGATTAATATCACGAAATTCACCTCTTCTGAGTTTCAACTATTCACAACACTTCATGGTGAACTCGTCGGATATATGTATCCACATTTACTTGTTTACATTAATAAAATAAGTTATTCTTCAACACATATTTTTGTTTTTCGTATATTATCAACACTACCCTAACACGAACAATGGCTGTGTCTAACTATTTTTCTTTTGCATGTGAATATCAAACCTGCACATGAAACAGTTAAATCTTCACTCATTACAGCAATCAATATTTCTTACTTGATTTTGAGGTCACTTGATACTCAAACCTCACCTATGCACGCACATTCCTACGGCTACTGTATTACACTCCGAACTGAACTAACCCGAATACTCGAAGCAAAAACTACTTAATCTGTCTACGGGTCGACTCCCGAGACTTCGCGCCTAGCTACCGCACTCTGTGAAACTGAACTGCTAACTCTTCCCAACTAGGGGTTTTTAATCTCCTAACACTTACTTTCGGGTGAAGCCCGAAGATTTTAGTACAAGCCGAGCTTGTGATTTCAAGTAGAAAGTTCATCCGACTTTCTCCCGAAGTTCTACCTAAAGTCGAGACCACTGTCGCTAGGCCAGAGGCAGTGACCAGTGTCCGTGAAAATAACTTTGTTTTCTACAACATTACTGTGCTGACTAATGCTCGGGACTGTCTATGGTTTTATAACAGTGACCAGTGTCCGTGAAAATACATTTTTGTTATTGCTCGTCGCGTTTACGCTGACATGAAGGCTTGCCTGAAAGGTGACGAGTTTTTCCTTCACGACTAGGTTGCTGTTCTTGCAATGTCATTATACCTGCATGGCTCCCTATTTTATTCACAATACTAACATGTTCGAAGGGAAATTTGCTAAGGGCGCTGCATGCCCCCTTACTTACTGAGCTTGATGTTACCTGAAGGGTAAACATCAAGTCGGATGCGTTGGTTTATAACATTAAAGTTTGTAGCTGGGTCACAAATTTCCACAATTGCCAATTGGTTTATTTTTTTGTTGTTGGCTATACGTTAGTTCAATTTCCTAACCTTACGATGGTCCGTGTGTGTGTGTGTGTGTTCTCCTCTGACGCCATCCTGCTCCATGGTATGCTTCTATTGTTGCTTTATCTGTGGGAGTGATCGAACGGTTGCTAGTCTCGGACTCTGGGTTCCGTGTCGTTCTCGTTCCTAATAGCTCGTTCTTCTGTGTTGGTGATACGTAGTAGGGCTTCTCATTGCTTATGAACTCGCTTCATTGGGCATAGTTGAAAATTGACCGTTGACTCCTTTGCATTTTGGACATCATTGGGATTACTGTCAGTATTAATATTGGTATTCTGTATTGTTGCTTCTCATCCTGGCTTCTCGTTTGGTACAATGTGTTGAGGCTCCTAGCAACTTTTATGCATTGCATTTGACTTCGTGGTTATCTTCTTCGTAGTGTATTTTTAAACAACCAACTGTTTAAAAAATTTTTTTTTTCACGTATTAATAAGCTTTGATTTTCCAATAATTGTTTATGGTATTCAGCTGAGCTTTGACGATGCTCACTGAATAAATTATAGGGTAGCAGTTTGTAACGTTGTTGCATACCCGCGCAAGTCATCTTTAACTGTGTTGACTGCATTTACTTCCTTCTTGTTTTGTTATCATTTGTACTTGTTGATGTAGCAATTTGTAACGTTGCCATTATTTTGGTTTGTTATTACGTCTTTCATGTTAAATTTTTCCGCAATTTCGGCCTCGATTTTTCAGCTCTGCTGTTCTTCCTTCTGACATCTTGGTGATTCCCCGGTTCCCTTTGTCTTCAACTTGCCACCGCATCCGATCACACCCTCTCGTTCTCTTAGGTAGCTTGACTAAGCTACTGACATCCTTCCTCCTGCTACGACTATTTTCGGGCACACACACAGTTTGGGACTCCAAAAAAAAAAAACTCCTATTCGTTTTGCATGATTCTGTGCCTGTAATTTAATCTATTTTCTATGAGTGTTATTATTATTATTATTTTATATACGTATTTTTTTCATAATTTCATTGTACATCGTATACATTTTTTTGTTATCGTGCATGTTCTTTCTATTAGTTGAATCTATGTGTTTTTTTTTTTCTATGCATTTAGATGTTTCTGCGATCTATTTATTCGTCTATATGTTATCTCGTGTACTTTTCCATTAATCGAGAGGTTTTAATGTTTACTTTTCTTTTTTTTTTCTTTGAGGTACCTTTAACCCGTAGATACAGGTCGACAACCCGTCTGTCGTCAATACGTCTGTCTGTGGATATAAAATTGTTATGTAGGTTGTAATGAATCTTTTCTAAACCCTTTTTTTTTCTAAACTTTTTCCCGCAACTAGCTTCTATGCCGTGTTCATTTTAATGGTGTCTTACCATCCTTGCTTCCATAGCTTCAGAAGCCGTCCTTCCATCTGGTCGGTTGTGTAGTGCTCATGCCGCAGCTTCTCTCCCCCACTACTTGAGCTGGTTCTTTCGGCAAGTGTTCCTGTTTTTCCTTTCTAAAAATAAACTCAAATCTGGACTTTAGTATTTTTTCAATAATAACACTAACCCATAAAGCAACTTAGATTCTAACTTCGTGCTTCACTTGTTGTTTTAAAAAAAAAATTGTTTGTTACTGTTTAGACCACCCACGTGCTACTTTTTGGTGTTCGTATTGTTTCCGAGCTATTCCCTTTTTTGCTGCCAATTCTTATCTCTCTATTTCTTAATTCTATTATCGTGAACGGTTCCACATACTCATTTTCCGTTTCTGTTTCTCTGTTGGTGCTTTTTTGTCTCGGTTCTACAGAGATTGTCGGTATTGGTTCTTCTTGAGTCTCCGCTATCGGCCGTGCTCTTTCGTTCTTATTCATCAAGATAGGCCCTGATATCATGTCTTTAGTTATGGGTTTTCCCCCCTTACTATTTCCGTTTGTAATCGTTATATCGTACAATTCTATGTCTGAAGTTTTGATTTTCTTTCTTTCGACGTTTCCGTTGCTTTTTATAACTTTCGTTGTGCTACAGCATGAAATTTTTCCTTTATGACAATAGGCACAACCACTTATTATGCCCAGGCTTATTATGATAATCGTGCTTATGCTTATCCATGGGTATTCCAGTGGTGCGTAAGTCATGTTCTGTAATTCTATTTTTCTTTCCTTTAGTTTCTTCACGTCTATTCCTATATCAAAGAGGCGTTTGTTGTTTATAAACGTATAGAGCATGTTCTTTTTATCCAATACCGGTATATCTGTGTGCTTAGATATCTCCTTTCGTTCTATCGGCCCCTCCAAGATTTTTCTGAGGTATATTGGTTCCTCGGCTTCTTCTTTATCCTGGTGTCTGATGATTACCTCACTAGTTTTCAGCATCGTGCCGTATTTCAATTCCATAGTCCCCACTCCTAATATTTCCTTTCTTTCAATTCCTTCGCCATTAGTTTGCGTTATATTAATTTCTGTTGATCTTGGCGCCACATACACCCATATATTTGGCCGCGCTGTTTCGAACCACATTGTATGATTTAACCTGAGAGCGCGGGCATCACAGGTCCTTGCCGTTCCTTTAAAAACCATATTTGCGAGGCACTCGCTGCTTGTCTCTAGATTGCCTTCCATTTTAGTCATATTACATATCTTCGTCCCAATATAGTCACTGCATCCTTTGTACGTCTTATCATCTATGACATATCCCCATCTCCTGTTTTTCTCTACCATTATTATGTTTCTTTTCAGATGTGTTAGCGTTACTATATTACCATGCATTCGTGGCATAACTATTCCCCTAAGTGTCGTAAACTCTGCTTTTGTAACCAGTGGTATCGCTAGTTTTACTTTCAATATACCTCTTTCATCCATAATGTGTGTGATTCTGGCCATGTTAAAGATTTCCAAACTTAAATAACCGTTTTCTGTTCGCGGGAAGTCTGTATTTCCCGTCGATCTTTTCCCCTGTGTCTCCATTTCTTTTAGCAATTGCATGGGTTCTGCTAGCTCCGTTATTATTTCTATTGCTCCCGCCTCCCCGGCTAGGATTTTTAATGCAAGTATTTGTCTATGACGTATTCTCCGTACGATGTTTCGCCATTCCACTACTTTTCTTATTGCTGTCATTTCCATCAACAATAAGTCTCTTGTTGATTCTGTTTGGTTCATGTCCCTGAGAACCTCGTTTTTCATTTCTTCGTCTTTTCGATATGTTTCAATAGCCTTCAGATCTATCTGATGCACTGACTCATTCACCAAGTTATAAATTGAATCGACGGCTGCTGTTTGTTGATACGTTAGCTCTTTTATTTTTTCTTCATTGCCTCTTAGCCTATCTATATCCATATCTATTCTTCTCCTATCTTCGGAGTCCATTAGCCCTATCGCGTTCCACACGCTTCGGCGTTTCCTTCCCCTCGGCGATCTCCTTATCATTTCTCCGAGGTCGTATATTTCTTTGCTATCTTCCTCTAGCATTTTAATTAACTCCCTGCACCGGCTAGGATCTATCGTCCTTGGTGCAGATTTGCAGTCCTCCACCAGGGACTGTACCCCCTGTCTAGTTCTATCCATAATTGTTAGTAATTCTTCCAAATTTACACTCACCCTGACATCATATGATCCGCTTATCATTCGCGCTATCCCCAGTTTCTGTAACACGAGATTCCCATCGTAACTTCCGCTGTTTTCTCCTAATACCCCGATAGCCGTCATGATACTGGAATGTATACAAGCAGACACATTCCGAACGTGAAAACTCTTGGATTTGTTAGTGAAAGAATTTTTTTGCTTAAGATTATAGTACAAAAAAAAACAACTCATACTAATAATCCTTAAAAAATATGAAATGCGTTTTCGCCGCCCATGCTTAGTCGCGCGCATTCGTCTGCATGCATATTTCATGGCCCTATTGTCACGCGTCATACCGTTTTCCGACGTTAACGTCGCATCTCATGCATGTCACGTATCATGGTAGTCGCTTCATAGGTGCTTCTAAATCGAGTTTAGCCTGTACGTTTTCGTGTAACTGGTGTTTACCATAACCTCCTTGGGCTGTGCGCCCAATACATTACCGCATTCGGTGCGGTTTTCGCGTACTTCAGCAAGAATTGCGCACGTTGTATGTTTTTTTTTTTGTGTGCCAGTGGTGGCGCTTTACTTGGTTACGATTGCTGTCTGCAGGTCGCTTGGTTTATTTATTTATTTATTTTTTTTTTTTTTTTTGCTTGTCGCCTGGTTTACAATTGGCGACTTGACTCCGCTTCCGTTTCCTTATTAGCATTATTTTGCTGCTGAAATTTTTTTTTTCTTTGCATTATTATTATTTTGTTGTCAACTCTCTTTTTGGGTCACTCCCGATATTCTCTTCGTCCCTGGAGATGCGAGACCCCTGGATCCATTTGCATTGGACCGCTGTATTTCTGCATCGCTGCAGACTGATGCTTGTCTTTGTCTTTTATTTTGTGCACCGTGGCTAAGGCGCTTTCTAGAAGGTCATGTAGTTGGTCATGAGTCTCCCAAAATAGCCATTAAAATAAACCATTCCATTGGGAGCTTGTACTATTTATAATTTTGGTTATATTTATTGTGTCAAAAAAAAAATTTAGTGCCTAACTTGACCAAAATTGCCATGCAAACCAACACTTGCTTTTTGCACTACCAGTGCCGGTCGTCTTGTAGGTCAAGGGTCAAGGATCGAAATGCCGTTAATTCTTTTGAAAAACAGACATCAAATTTAACACTCTGGAGAAGTTGCGTAGTGTAGTTCATTTCTTTCATCTCATGTTTTTCGTGAATCTGCAGCGTCTGACGTACGGTTCGCGTAAATCAGTGGTTATATGAAATAACCATCAGTTTAGACGAAAATCATTGTTATCGTAAAATTGCGTGGAGATTCGACTTGTTTTTTTTTTTTTTTTCAGTTTCGAGAGGTGCGTCTTCCCAAGCCGCCTAGTTCTCTTCTATAATTCTCTTTCCAATGTCCTGCTTTGAAATGGACAAAACAAAAAATTGCAATTTCACTAATCATTTGTGGCGGAGTACATTATGATTTTTTTTCGTATTCGTATAATAAAATCTTATTTTTTTCATTAGCGCCATTGATTTCATGCGTTTATGATTCAGTTCCGTGGCTGAACAGCGAGGCTGCTGGTTTGGTTCGCGCTTCTGCTGATTTTGCAAAAACAAACTGACCGCCGCGCGTTCGCGTACCTTAGCGCGGGTTTTTTTTTTTTGATATTTAAGCCTGCCGTTTCGCATGAGTTATCGTCAGTTTCTCTTTCTTCGGTCGTTGAAATGTCGTTTACGTGCTACGTGGTGCCGACTTCGGTCGATCGGATGGCGGTGGGGGTTGTTCCCCACCCTACCGCCATTCTAAGTGTAAGTATACTGCTATATTTTTTTCATTTTTTTTTTCTCAATGCACAATACCACATAACTAACTTAAAATTTTTTTTTTTTTTTTTTTTTTTTTTTTTTCGGTTTCTTTCTAGGCGCTTGTTCTGAATCGATGGGTGAGTCCATCCCTCTTGTATACCACCAGTTATTGGTGGATACTTGCCGGGAGGATCGCCCTCGGTGAGCATCGTGCGGTGTCCGGCAAGGAGTTGTTGCTGGAGATTCTGGCGTGGTGTCGCCGCCGCTGGAGCTACTCCCGGACACCTGGGCCTGCTACCCCTGATGAGCTGGGTATTCTGTGTGATGTTCTTGGACCGGGTACGTTGTATTCTTTGCCCGGTTCAATCTCCGTTATCGAAGCCTCTCGCCGCTTCATACGAAGAGGGAAATCTTGGACTCGGGACCTACGGGTCCCGGGTATAGATTTAGCTGTCCTGCGCTCTCGTCTTCGCGACGAAGTGTGGGATTGAGAGATGCATTGTAATTTTTTTTTCTTGATTTTATTTTTCAAATAAATGTATATCTCATACCATATACCACGTCGTTTTTAGTTGGCGTTGATGACATCCTTTTTCTTTGTATTTCTCCATAGCCGCTTGTTTTTTCCCTTTTTGTTCTCTTTCGACCTGCTAGGTATTGTTAGTATGACATGTCTCCCATGTCAGAATGCATTTTTTTTTTTCAGATGGACGTAGTTTTGTCTAACTTCAAAAGGTTCGAGAGTTTTTTTTTTATTCTTGATTTTATTTTTCAAATATAAATATATCTCAGACCATATATCGCGTCGTTTTCAGTTGGCGTTGATGACATCCTTTTCCTTGTATTTCTCCTTAGCCGTTTGTTTTTTTTTTTTTTCTTTTTGGTCTCTTTCGGGATGTCTTCTGCAAAGTACTCAATTTGCACAATAAATGGCTATAATTCGTCTACTGCCCCGTGGAATTCCGGGATACATTGTATTGCCTCTAGCATCGGAAATCGATGGGCACCACCGCCTTCAATATTATTTTCGTTCGCCATTGTCAATGTGGCTTTAATTCGCTATGCCGCTTTATCTTTTTAACTAGTAGCTCTTCATTTCATTTTTATACTTTTGTATTTTTGTAAAACCTCAGTTGTATGTTTTTACTAGCATCATTTTTAACATATGCAGGAATTTTCCAAACACGCTGTGCGCTTCTAATAGTTTTGTTTTCACTACCCCCCACCAGTACGATTTCCATCGACTACCTATCATTGTTTAACAGTAAAAAAAAAACTACGATCTTGACCGTGGTCATGGTCGACGAATGAAAAGAACAATCATCGTAAACAAACTTGACCCAGTTTTAAATTACTGGTCATTGTATATAAAGCTTTAGCTGCTACGAGCCCCTGCGTGGTCGAATTTCGTTCGCATTGGCATTTTTTTTTTTTTTGTTTATTATCGAGCCAGCCCAACTCGGTGCTCTCAAATTTGTCATGCCCGCCGTGTGCGCCAACCAAACTGTCTTTGTTAATTCCGTTATAAGGGTCGCTGGCATAGGCTTCGACAGCGCATCGTACCAGTTAATTTTAAGTCTTAGGTTTTTTGTCGTTACGTTCCTATGTCAGCGGATCATTGTATGATATGTGCTGTTAATCTATGTTATAACTGTATCCTAGTTTTCCTTAGTTCAATTATTCTTTCCCTTATATTCTTAATATTATTCCATTTCCTTCAGTTTTCTGATGAAACTCTTAATACAACATGTTTATTTTCGCTTATCACTGTGTCTACATTTTGAATCTTTTTGCTACTCTTTTAATGTTTCTTGGATAATTTCATAATTATGTCAATATACTGTGGTTAGGTTCAGTTTCTCAATCCGTATACTTTTTCAATCGGTTATTGTGAACCTTTTCTAGTCTATTCCCATTCTTTATAGTTGTTGTTTGCTCACTAGGTAGAGCAACTACTTCATACGGTCCTCTCCAAAGTGATTGCAACTTTTGCCCTGCACCTGTGGGATTGGCTTTTACTAGCACTAAGTCTCCCCACATTGGCTGCCATTCGTTGGAGTTTTTATCATATACTTCTTTGCGCTTGTGTTTAGATGCAATTAGATTCTCCCGGGCTTGATGGTGAAGTCGTTTAAATGTAGATCGCATTTCATTGACGTAGTCCTCATAGTAGAGACCATCATTATCGTATTTGTAGACGGAGTTTGGGATGTTCGCCCGTCTTCCGTATAATAATTCAAACGGTGTATAACCCGTTGATGAATTTACAGTGGTATTATATTCGAAACTGAAGAATGGGAGTAATTGATCCCATGTTTTCGGTTCGTTACCTACGTATTGTCTTAAATAGGTTTTTAGTTCTCTATTCGATCGTTCCACCAAGTTTGCTTGTGGATGATATGTACTCGTAGTAATTTTTTTAATTTTTAAAATTTTACATACATTTTTCATAAGAGAACTAACGAAATTGGTTCCATTATCGGTTACCAATTCGGCGGGTGTTCCATATTTACAAATATAATTATTCACGAAAGTTTGCGCGACCGTGGCACTCTCTTGATTTTCCATCGGTGCTACAATTAGATATCTAGTCAGATCGTCTTGCATCACAAGTCCGTATCTGTTCCCCCATTCTGACTCGGGTAATACCACTATGTCCATATACAATTTCTCGAACGGTTCGGACGATGTCGTGGTAATTCTCATTGGAATTTTGTTCGCTCGACCGATTTTGTTTTTCTGGCACGAGCTACATTGTTTAACATAATTTTCGATATCCTTCCGCATATTAGTCCAATGGAATAGTGGACTCATTCTTTTCAACATCCGTTTACTTCCAACATGTCCGCCTAGAGGAGCATCGTGGAATTCTTTCAATGTAGTTTCGCGGTCTTTTTCTGGCACCCACATCCTGTCTTTTTCCGGTGCATATAGTGTGAAAATTTTATCAAATTTCTCGGCAATAAATCTTAATACATTTGCCTCAGGAGTTTTCTGCATGTTTCGAAAAGAGATAATTTGCATGTTCTTTGCATTTTTCAGGTCTTCAGGGCAGTTAGTGAATGCATCTACTAACCCATCTATTAGAATTCTTGTATCGGTTATTGATCTACTCGAGCCATTTAGAACCAATCCCCATATTTTACGATCTGGAATTGAAAATACTCTTCCATTTAGGTAGTCTTTTAAACCGTGTGGTAAGTGTATCAGCTCGGCTAGTTCTTTATATGCTGATCTACTGTTTACTATTACGAAAGTACCATCAAAATCACTTTCGTTAGTTTTTTGTTTTGAAAATTTCAGCAGATCAAATTTGATGTCATTGTTATTTATGCATATTTCATATTCTTCGAAATGTGAGAGTACTCCCAAATCTTCCTTTTCGTCCCATCCAAAATCGATATTTTCTAATCCGTCCATGTGCGGATTCCATTCTGTCTTTTGTTTATTTTTAAATAGCGTAAACCTGCCTGATTCGTCTTTCAGTTGTTTTGGGGAAGTTGTTTTATTTTCCGCGTCTTTCCGCTTCGCAAGTTCGTTTTTCTCTGCTTGCTGCTGTTGACGCTTTTGCTGTCTAGTGACTATTGAAATATGGTGTAAGGACTCGGCCTGTTCGGGCAGTCTGGATAAAAAGTCTGCCACAACATTGTCTTTGCCTTGTTTATAGCGAATGTCCATTTCCAACCCTTGAAGTTTCAGACGTAAACGCGTTAGCGTAGGCGAGGTTTCTTTTAAATGCCATATTGAAATGAGTGGTCTATGATCAGTGTATACAATAAATCTCTGATTATAAATAAAGTGTTTGAAACGGTTCACTGCCCATACGATGGCTAACAACTCTTTTTCAATCGTATGGTACTTTCTTTCAGCACCTACTAGACCTCTGCTTGCATATGAAATAGGCCTGTCGATCGATTTTTCATTCGAGAGTACTGCTCCAATAGCGTACTCGCTTGCATCTGTCGTGATCACGAACGTATCTTTATAGTTCGGTCTAACTAACAGTGTGTCAGAAGTTAAAAAATTCCGCAATTCCTCAAAAGATTTTTGACACTCCTCTGTCCAAGTAAACTTAACATTCTTTCGCAAGAGATCGTTCAAAGGTTTACGTTTCTCTGCTATGTGCGGTATGAATTTTCCATAAAAATTTACTGTTCCTAAAAATGACCGAACACCTTTGACTGTTTTTGGTGCCGCCATCTCTTTAATTGTTTTTATATTGTCCTCCATAGGGCGAATTCCTTCTTTGTCTATTACATGTCCTAAATACTTTATTTCATTTTTCAAAATTTGGCATTTACCTGGCTCGACTTTTAGATTATGTCGACGGAGAGCCTCTAAAACTTTGCGTAAGTTTTCATTGTGTTCTTCGATAGTAACACCGAAAACAATTATGTCATCCAGATAGACGATTGCTTTAACCCCTTCTATCTCATAAAGTACCGTATTCATTAATCTTTGGAACGTCGACGGGCTGTTACGCAGGCCCATAGGCATTCTTGTAAATTCAAAGTGGCCTTTTGGAGTGGAAAACGCAGTCTTGGCCGCATCTTTTGAGTTAATTGGTACTTGGTAAAAGCCTGATTTTAAATCCAAGGTAGAAAAATATTTACTGTTTCCAAGATTATCTAGAATCTCATCAATTAGTGGAATTGGGTATACAAATGGCTTCGTAACTAAATTTAAAGCCCTGAAGTCAACCACGATTCTGTATTTCTTGTTACCAAATTCATCGTCCTTCTTGGGAACACATAGGACTGGTGCATTCCACGGACTTTTGCTAGGCCTTATGATACCTTGTCTACGCATTTCTTCAATTTCTTCATTAATATGCTTCTTTGTAGCTTCCGGAAATCTGTATTGCCGTTTGTTGATAGGCACGTTTGACGTGGTCTCAATTTCGTGCACTGCCGCATCGGTGATAGTTAATTTGTCCCCCTTCAGATAGAATACATCGCTATATGATGCCATAATCTTCTCTATATCCCTAAAATTTTCTCTTTTTAGATGATTCATATTTAGTGATTCTAATACTTTTTCCGTTCGGTCTCGACCAGTTATTTGACCGTATCTTTTATTTTCCGTAAGAATTACATCTTGATTTGAATCTAAATCAAGGAAACATTTGTCTTCCTCGTCATACTCCCTGTCAATAAAATCCTTCTCTTCCTCATTAGTAATAGTAGTTCCACAACCGGGGAGCATACTATCTGAACGATCGTCGTTTTTGTATAACTCATAATTGCTCTGATACGATGCATTAATGTTATCATTTTTATTCACGTGCTTTTTATTCACTTCATATTTACTACCATCCAAGACTTCAGCATTTACTATAATTACTTCATTTTTGCCACTCTTTGCATTAGTTTCAGTATGTTTTTCGGTTGTCCAATTTCTACTTGGAGATTTTTCTATTTCGTCTAATATTTTTCCCATATTTTGCTTATCAAGCCGTATCTCTATTTGTTTATTAGTGCCCATTGGCGTTTGTCCGTGTACCTTCTCCTGCGTTGGCTCTTTATCCTGTACTAAATATAATGATCCTCTTGGGCAAGGTCTCACTTTCGTGCTGAATTCTATAGGTTCTTGTTGCATGTATATTATCCCATTTTTGTTATCCAAGCTCGTGACGTATCTATTTATGAATTCCATCCCGAGGATTCCATCGAATCCCAATTCTTCGACTACGTCAAATTTCACTTTTAGGTTTACGTCTTGGATTATAAATTCTGCTTCGGTTGTACCTAGACTTTCCCGCGGGATGTTTACCACCCCCGTATAACGTATTCGCTCTTGTCCGTTTATCTTACCAGAGCCTATTTCTTCTGCACATTTTCTACTGATTAGGTTGGAACTGGCCCCCGTATCGATTAGAAATTTTTTTCTTATATATGGGTTAGCTGTGGACCTTAATTCAATTTCATATGCATTGAACCAATTTCTAGTCATCACTTGACTTGTGGTTCCTGACTTCCTTTCTTCTCGGATGCGTTTTTGATTTACTGACCCGAGATTCGTCTTGGTTGCATCTTGCTGTCTCATTTCTAGCATCATATTCGTTATTTGCCCGACTTGATTTCTCAGCTGTGAAATAGATCTTTGTAGTACACATATATTTTTTTGTAAGTCTTGCTTTTGAATAATATTATGGGGTGCTCGGTCCTCTATCCACTCGAATGACCCCTTGTTTAGTTTTTTCTATAGTTGTTGTAGTTGTTACCGTTGCTATCTCGATTGTTTTGGCGTTCCTGCCGGTACGAGCGCTCCGCTGTTTCGTAATTGTTCCAATTACTCCGGCCTCCGCTTTGTGTATGGGTATTTTGTGGTTGGTGCCCATACATTCTAGCTCTTGGTCGTTGTTGGTTTTCTCTCTCATAATTTCTTCTTGTTAGTTGGTTACACGGTTCTTGTCGGAATGCCTGGTGTGATTCGCCATAATGTCTCTGGTTGGACCCACCGCTTAATGCGTTATATTGCCGAGATGTAGTAGGCTCCTGGTTGTGTCTCATGACCCTTGTCTGATGTGCTGCACCCCTATCTACACGTGGGTTTCTGAATCCTCCCCCTTGCGGGTACCTGTAATTTTGCCTCATACCGCTGTCCGCTGTAGTATTCGTATTGTTAAAGCTGTTCCTTTCTCTGTGGTTTCTTGTTTGCCTATTGCCGTTCCGTGAGCCAGAGATTTCCATGCATCTCAGTCTCTCTCCTAGGTCTAATAGCCGCTCACATTCTACGTGTTGCTCTTCGAGAAAGTCTAGCAATTCTCCCAGAGCCATGTTTCGTTGTCCCTGGGCCGTTCTCCTGAGATCATCGTTTCTCAGGCCTGCTATGCAATGCAACCTCAAATTCTTATCTAATGCGCTGTTTCCTTGGGCGCCTTCATTATATAGATCTATATGTTCCTTTATTTTCATTACTCGTTTTTTGTATGACTTATAAGATTCTCGCGGGTTTTGTCTTAACGTCTCCATATCTGCTAACACATTTTCGATTTTAATTACTTCACCGAATTCTCTTACTAAATTCGCTTTTGTCTCCGGCCAAGTTTCGGCTCTGATTTTTAATATGCTGTTCGCCGCTTTTCCCTTAAGTTTCAATAAAACGACATAAATTAGCTCATTGTGCGGCATACCTTCCGGTATTTCATCCGCAAAATGCTCTATGTGATATAGGAACGCATTAAGCTCATTAAATGACCCATGAAAATCCGGTATGCACTGGATGGCTTCGGTTTTTGGGAACCGATATGTTCCGTCCGGGAGGCTCATGTTGTTATTTGAATTATTGGTATTGTACGGTTTTGATCCTGGCTTTTGGGACTCTTCGTAATTGTTGTTATTCTCAATAGCTGAATGCACTCTTTGACGCTGTGCTATATTATGTTTTGTACTCCCAGCTTCCGATATACTTCTGTGCCGCCCGGTAGGGCGATCTTGTTTGGTTTCTATAACGATTGATTCGCTTAGGATTTTCGATGCTGCCTCATATTTTGTTCGCACGACGTTATAAAGGTCTGTTAGTTTGTTCCATTCACTTACTGAGACCCGAAACTCGTAACCTCCGATCAGTTGTTCGAATTCGGCGAAGGCTTCCTTAAGTGTTTCCTTCTTGGCTAGGATCCCTTGTAATGATCTTGCTCTAGTCTTATTTTTGTATAAATTCTCGTATTCGTGTGCAATATACTCGCCTATTTCTTCTAGTCTTGACATCTGCGAACGTCTTTGTTAGTTTTGCTCAATACCTTTTTTTTCGTTGTAAACATCTAGAAACATTTCCCTTCGTTTGCGGGTGATCGTTATTGCTCGCCACGCGTGAGTCATACCATACTCAAAGTCAATGTCGGTTTATTGTTATTATTGTCATATACCGCTTCTTTTCCCCGTGCTATGTTTTTGTTTCGGTTTGCCCGGCTTTTAGCCGTAAATATGGCCGCGATTGTTTTGGTTCGTCGCCTAGCAACGCATTTTTCGGTAGGCTCCGCCCATATGGGTTAGTTCACCACCGTTTAAGTATACATACATCGTAGCATGCACTCTTGGTTGTGTCGCTCGTTGGCTTGCTTTATTATGTCAGACGGCTTTGCTTATTCACAAAATGATGCGTCAGATTGCCGATTCCTTCGCTCATACGCGTTGGTTTCGGATGGTCACCTTGACCTTACAATCATTACACCAGTGCTAAACTGTTCCGCTGGTCGTGATATTCGTGTCTCTTCAACGAGGGGGAGAAAAAAAACTTCTTAGGCCTTTATTCTAGTGTGGCCACTTTTGTAAGTATTATCGCGGTGTTGTTTTTTTTTTTCCAACACATGCGCTCGTATTGACCGTGGTCAAAACGTAAATAAATCAACTGTGAGCGTAATCTATACGTCCGCAGTTTTCAAGGAAACTTGAACAAATTTATTGCTTGCCAAATGCCTCAACAGCGGAATGTATATAACTGTTCTAGAAACCCGCTGTAGGCATGAGAAAAAAAATCTAATATCGTTCACTAGTTGATGGATTGTGAGTAATGTAGTTAGAAAAAATAATATTGGTCCTTGCGAGCGCGAGCTAAATCAATTAGAAAAATTTTCGCGCTAATGCTATCTTTATTTTTTTTATGACAATAAGTGGCAACATTACGTGATCAAAACAACGAGGAGAAAAAAAAATAAAATAGTGGGGACTCACCATACTAATGCTACTTCTCCTAACATCCTTAATTCCGGATTCCTGTTCCTTAGTCCTGGCGTTTCCTTGCCACTTCCGGCTAGTGCCGCTGTCACCACTTGTATGCTTCCGGCCGAGCGGTGGCGGAAGAGGAATAACGAAGAGGATGTTTTCTTTCAGTTCTATACGGAATAACACTCTCCAATTCGGTTTCTCTTTTATGTCATTGTATTGATTCATCCACGTATTTGAGATTAATATCACGAAATTCACCTCTTCTGAGTTTCAACTATTCACAACACTTCATGGTGAACTCGTCGGATATATGTATCCACATTTACTTGTTTACATTAATAAAATAAGTTATTCTTCAACACATATTTTTGTTTTTCGTATATTATCAACACTACCCTAACACGAACAATGGCTGTGTCTAACTATTTTTCTTTTGCATGTGAATATCAAACCTGCACATGAAACAGTTAAATCTTCACTCATTACAGCAATCAATATTTCTTACTTGATTTTGAGGTCACTTGATACTCAAACCTCACCTATGCACGCACATTCCTACGGCTACTGTATTACACTCCGAACTGAACTAACCCGAATACTCGAAGCAAAAACTACTTAATCTGTCTACGGGTCGACTCCCGAGACTTCGCGCCTAGCTACCGCACTCTGTGAAACTGAACTGCTAACTCTTCCCAACTAGGGGTTTTTAATCTCCTAACACTTACTTTCGGGTGAAGCCCGAAGATTTTAGTACAAGCCGAGCTTGTGATTTCAAGTAGAAAGTTCATCCGACTTTCTCCCGAAGTTCTACCTAAAGTCGAGACCACTGTCGCTAGGCCAGAGGCAGTGACCAGTGTCCGTGAAAATAACTTTGTTTTCTACAACATTACTGTGCTGACTAATGCTCGGGACTGTCTATGGTTTTATAACAGTGACCAGTGTCCGTGAAAATACATTTTTGTTATTGCTCGTCGCGTTTACGCTGACATGAAGGCTTGCCTGAAAGGTGACGAGTTTTTCCTTCACGACTAGGTTGCTGTTCTTGCAATGTCATTATACCTGCATGGCTCCCTATTTTATTCACAATACTAACATGTTCGAAGGGAAATTTGCTAAGGGCGCTGCACCAGTCAGTGAAAGAAACTACTAAAATTTCGTGCGGGATTATTTCTGGTATTCAGAAGGGGCAAATTGGGTAGTTCTCTTAGATATTAGAAACTGTTGCGAATTTTGCGCTGTGAAAATTGCACAAAGCTAATAAAATTATCCTAGATTTGCACTACACTGATGGTTCTAATTGCCGGTATGCAAAGAAGCAATCTTTATAGTTCTTTAGATAACATTTGGAGCCATAAAAAGTTTGATCCAATGCAAACAACCAGCAGCAATATGATTATTTATACTTGGTTTGTTCTAACTGATTGGTTGGTGGGAGAGCCTCACCTCGACATCCAGTTCCGTCTTAAGCACTAAAAGAAATGGACGACTTTCAATTAAAGTTTGCCTTTCATACTCGTCCAGTAAATAATCGGAATTGATATGCGCCTGACTACCTTAAAACCTTCGTCCGGGTGGGGAAAAGGCAAGCAAGCATGATAAATTTTTCACATTATTTCCAAAAGCTTTAGAAAAGTTCGTTTTTTCGGTATTGAAAATTTAATCACAAATTCCTGATCATATTGCCGATAGCTTGTAGAAAAAGTTATGTTGTTGGGTTAAGCACATCAAGAGATATTCGCGATAAAGTGCTACGCATATTAATTAATATTGAAATGGCGCCCGTTTTGCTCCGAAGTGCTATGTTTTTGCTGAAGTGCCGAAAAAATAAATCCTAATGATGGCTTACTGGCCGTCAACAGATAGTCTATCCGTTGACGACCATTAAGCTATTATCGAGTTTCTTTCTTTCGGCACTTCGGTGCAAAAAGTTTATATATAATTAGCATTCACTTAACGTCTGCATAGCGGTTCATGTTGTATTGTAAGGTGACGTAAGCTGTTCAACATAAACTGTCAATGCATTGATGACACGAAGATGACGCGTGAAAATAAGAAACCTAAGACCCAACCTAAATTTAATAATATAGAAAAACTTTACTGCAGAAAGCTTTATATTCATATTTGAATTTCAGCATTTTAAGCTTCACAACCTACAGAACGGTCCTCCAACCAACGCTACTATCACTAAAGATGAAGCCGTCGATATGTACACATCCATGCAAATGATTCGTCGATTAGAAACATCGGCTGGAAATTTATATAAAGAGAAAATTGTGCGAGGATTTTGTCATTTATACTCAGGTCAAGAAGCGTGTGCTGTCGGAATGAAAATGGCAATGCGTCCTCAGGATAACATAATTTCAGCATACCGTGTCCACGGTTGGACATACCTAATGGGTGTGAGCATCAAAGGAGTTTTATCCGAATTAACTGGTAAACAAGGCGGCTGTGCTCGAGGTAAAGGAGGTTCAATGCATATGTACGCGCCAAATTTTTACGGAGGAAATGGAATTGTTGGTGCTCAAGTTCCTCTTGGAGCTGGAGTATCATTAGCATGTCAGTACAAAGGAAATAAAGGAGTGTGTCTTGCATTGTACGGAGATGGAGCCTCAAATCAGGGACAAGTATTTGAAGCATACAATATGGCATATTTATGGAATTTGCCTTGTATTTTTGTTTGTGAGAACAATGGCTATGGTAAAAGTTTTGGATTTATGAATTTAATTATGAAAATTTTTGTTTGATTTTTTTTCTAGGTATGGGCACAAGTGCTGATAGGTCCTCCTGCAACATAAATTATTTCCAGCGAGGTGATATTTTGCCAGGCATTTGGGTAGATGGCATGGATGTTGTAGCTGTGAAAATAGCAACAGAATTTGCGATTGACTATGTTCTGAAAAACGGCCCGTTGGTTATGGAAGTATTCACATACAGGTAGATTATTTTATTAGAGATTAAAAATCTGCCGTGTTGTTTTGTTAACCCAAATCTGGCGGAACAATGTTAACTCCAACCATTATAATAGTGAATTCGGAAAGAATTCAAAATCAAATGCACCGTAAAAATCAATCGATTCGTCATTTAAAGACCTGCTTTAATAAACCTAGTAGCGTAATGATGCCTTTCTCATATAGCTCACATCCTCATATATGTATAACTGTGTGGATTTTCGCAAAATAATTTTCTTTGATTCTAGTATAAATTACAAAGTGAAACAGTTCTCAAATCTGTAAGACCATCTCTTATACTGTTTTCGATTCTTGATCAGAGCAGCCCGAGAGCTGACCCAGAGTCGCCCAAAAAAAATTTTGATATTTGGGTGTAGGGTGCTATTGGATTTTACCCGGATCGAACTTCCAGTTCGAGAGTAACGAGATAAAATGTGCAAAACAATGAAGAAAAAGTGCACCCGATTTACTCAGAGACGACTCAACCGATTTTTTTCAACAAAGATTTGAATTAAAGGCCTTGTAGTCTCTCATGGTATTGAATTTCATCTGGATCCGACTTCCGGTTCGGGAGTTATGGGGTAAAATGTGCAAAATGGACTAAAAACGTGCAAAAGATTTTCTCACCGCTCATTGAATTTTTATGAAATTAGATTCAAATGAAAGGCCCCACGGTTCCATATAAAATTCCAGAACTTCAACCGGATGCGACTTCCGGTTTCGGAGCTATAGGGTAAAGTGTGGTAAATATTGTACATCGTCACTTAAACCGGCGAAACAAAATCCGCAAATAAAGATTTCCAAACTTGATTCAAAACTCCACAAATCGATAGCCATTATCAGTAGGCAACTAAACAAACCGATTCCGGCTTGTGGATTCCCGGTCTCCGGTTCTGAATTCCGGAATTAGGTCATATGATCCAAAATGGGTCTCACTCACTTTTCTCGGCGGTAGTTTGACCGATTTCCACAAACTTAAATTCAAATGAAAGGTGTCACGGTACCATACGGCATTCTTGAATTTCATCCGGATCCGACTTCCGGTTCCGGAGTTATAAAGTAAAGTGTGTCAAATAGTGTACACCGTCACTTAAACCGGCGAAACAAAAACCGCAATTTTTTTTCTAAATTGGACTCAAAACTCCACAAATCGATAGTCATTATCAGTAGGCAACTGAACAAACCGATTCCGGCTATCCTGGTTCCCGGTTTTCGATTAACGATGGGAGAAAATATTCATATGTTCAAAACTGAATCTCACTCACTTTCCCAAAGTTTTCAGAACCGTAATTTTCAATCTTAGGGTAAAATGAATGGTTAGGTCTTATGGTCCTTCCAAAAATTACTGCATATTTTCGGATTCAACAACTTAAATTTTTAAACCGTCGTTTAGAATACGATGCAAAATCGTATAAAAAATTCAAAATTTGAATAAAAACTAGCAGAGTTTGTATTCATGTTACGTCATGACCTACGCGAACAAAGCACTGTTTCATTCTGTAGGTTACAATAGTTTATATATATATATATATATATATATATATATATATATATATATATATATATATATATATATATATATATATATATATATATATATATATATATATATATATATATATATATATATATATATATATATATATATATATATATATATAGGCATCATTACACCACTAGGTGAATTAAAACAGGTTTTTTATAAGAGTTGAGTTCCACTATTGCAGGTACTTTCGAAATCGGAACCCGGGAACGGGTATAATCGAAGTCGGTTCGAGACAAACGACTGGGATCCATTTTTGAGTCTATAGTCACAATCTTCGGTCGTTAATCGAAAACCGAAACCAGGAAAGCCGAAAATAATTTGTTTGGACTTCTGCTGACAATGACTATCGATTGGAATAGTTTTGAGGCAAACTTAGAAATTATTTAACGTCTTTTACTCACCGCTTTTAGTGACGGTATGAATATTTTAAAATTCTTCACTCTGCGATTCCGCAACCAAATGGCGAAACCGAACGAATTTCAGAGATTCAATATGAAACCAGAAAACCTTTCATTTGAACCTAAGTTTGTAAAAATCGGTCAATCAATCGCTGAGAAAAGTGAGTGAGATCAATTTTAGAATATATGTCCACTATTTCCGGTGCTTCCGGAATCGGAAACTGGGGACCAGAATTGTCGGAATCGATTTGTTTTATTTGCGTTTTGACTTTGGCTAACGAATGGAATAGTTTCGATTCCAGTTTAAAATGTTTGTTCAGGATTTTTGTATAGCTGCTTTAAGTGACGGTATAAAATTTTCAATACTCTTTACTCAATAAATCCGGAACCGGAAGTCGGATCTGGATGAAATTAGGAAATTTTGTATGGGATCATGGGACCTTTCATTTGAAGTTAAGTTTGCTAAAATCGGCCTCGCCATCTCTGAGAAAATTGAAGAAGTAATTTCAAATAGGAATTCTTACGCATCGGAACGGGAAGTCGGATCGAAATAAAATTCAGGAACTTTGTATGAGATAATTAAACCTTTCATTTGATTCTAACTTTGTAAGAATCGAAAAAAAATCTAAGAAAAGTTAGAGAGCTTATTTTCATTTATTTTGCACATATCAGCTTGTAATTCCGAAACGAGAAGTGGGTAATGAATAAAAATCGGAAATTTCGTATGGGGCTACAAGACCTTTCATTTTAATATAAGTTAATGAAAAACGGTTTAGTAAGCAGTTCAATTTGAACTGCTCTGCACTGACGAGTGTAAGACGAAACGTAAAGATAGTGAAATTGGTTAGTTCCCTAGGACAAAATAAGGTTAATCCCTAAATTACCATCTGAATCGGCCAGTATTAGCCGAAGCTTGTTTTCTTTCGGCACGTCAGAAAATACTTAGCTCGGTGCTTATTACAAATTACAATTACAATTATTGTTACAAATAGCAATAACTTTACGTCTGCTAAGTGGTTCAAGTTGAACTGTATAAGTTTTCAGTAAGCAGTTCAATTTGAACTTCTCTGCACTGACACTGGTATTTGTCCGTTAATTCAATATAAGATACCATTTCTCGAACCGGTAATGTTCTCCATAGCTCTTGCAAATTCGAATGACGTTAGCAAATTAGCAAAAGTTTATTAAAACTTAGGAAGTTAACTACGATAAAATTCAGCTAATGAAAAATGTGCGGTTGGACGGCAACGTCACTTATACTATTATTGTATCTTCATAATTGGAAGTGCCAACCATTGGATTTTCGAATTTCATCCAAAATTCATTACTTGTGAACCTAGACTTGTGCAGACTAATAATTGAATTTCATTGAGCTTGCAGCATTACAAGAATAGCAACCCAGTCATAAAGGAAAACCCGTCACCTTTCAAGCAAGCCTTCACGTCAGCGTAACCACGACGAGTAGGAACAAAAACATCTGTTCACGGGCACTGGTCACTGCCACTGACATAGGCTCTCGGCTTTTTGGTAGAACTTTGGCAGAAAGTCGGATGAACTCTCGCTTGTACTAAAATCTTCGGGCTTTACCCGAAAAGTTAAAGTTAGGAGTTCAAAAGCACATAGTTGGGAGGAGTTCGTGGGCAGTCAGTTTTCAGATAGTAGTTAGAAACAGCGGCAACGGTTTTGCGAAAGGTTGATTAAAAGAAAACGGTTTTGTGAAAGGTTGATTAAAAGATAAGCTTGAATCCCGAACCCCCACAGTTTAGTGCATAGCAGAAGCACTTCAAAAAGTATCTCAATAGGAAAAAGAAATTAATTGTACACGGTGTTGATAAGTCAAAAATATATATGTGAAGTGAAGTGAAGCCATCATCAGCTCAAGGACTTGCCAGTGGATGCGGGTAGACTTACAGTAGCCCGGATATGACTCATCCATTCACCTTCTTACTATAGATGTTACCGAAAAGCGAACAAAAAGGGTTGGGCGGATATGTAAGTAGAGTCACTTACTCGTACTCCGCGGGAATAAAAGATGCTCTTCCAACCATAATATCCAGTGCATGGATGTAGCATATTGCTATACATGCTTGAACCCGCCTGATAATTTGTTTGAGAAGGGCGCGTCAGACTCATGTCAAACCATCAGAAGGAAACAAGTTTCCTTCAAGTGACTTGGGCTGGTTATCCACAATCCCTCGTCCAGTCATCAATTCGTCCGATGCCCTGATGCAATGAAAGGTAGTGTAATGAAAATAATATACCATAAAATGATATAATAGATTACCAAATAATGTAATATAATATAATATAATGCAACACTATAATTAACTGTTATTTTGTATATTGTTTTATAATATATTATTTACAAAACAATATACAAAATAACAGTTAATGTAGAGTGTCAGTTATGCTCTTCTATCTTCGCAATACTGTAGGAAGTACAATATAATAAAAAACAATAAAATTTAGTACAATCAAATATATAATAAATAATATAATGAAAAAAATTATATGTTGCGATATGCTGAGATATATAATGAGCTTGATTTTACATACTATTTCGCATCCTCTCATTCTGCCATCAACGCATTCCATTGACCAATTGTCACCAAAGACACACGTGTAGGCATGAGATAGGAACCTGTGAGGACCAAGCTCACCTTGTGACGACCTTGGTATTTAGTTGAAAGATTACTTTGAATTACTTTGACTTATAAAAAATAATTTATATGTTGCGCAGTGGTACATAGTACTACTCATAATAAACCCTATAATATAATATCATAGAATACAATATACTATTATATAAGGGGCAGTCCATAAAAGACGTCACGCCGCAAGGGGGAGGGGGGTGTTTCATAAAACGTGACCTTTTGTGACGGGGGGAGGGGGGGGGAGGTTTTTGGAATGTGACGTCCAATATTTTCAATGAGCGCATTTTTGAAATACCTAATTATATTACTGCTTTGCCCTATTTCCTGAAAAAATCTCCACAATAAACGTTTACATTCTATAGGAAAACGTGTATTTGTAGATATAAAAGCTTTTTCTTGTAAATTCGGAAATGAGTGATGCAGGAAATCATTTCTGTTGTGATCAGCAAAAGTGCACGGAGGAGCGAGTAAATTAGCGAAATTAATAAATTTTGCCTAATATGAGTAAAATGAAAATGATGCCCTCGAACGGTTTAATTAAGTTATGCACTGACAATTTTTTAAGTAATTTGATTTTCTAGCATTGATAATAGTATATGATAAGAATTTCTCTTATCTGATTCTGATGCAGTATATTCAATTATACTTAATTTGAAAAAGGGCGGGAGATCAACGATTTCAGACGTAGAACATGTCATGTCTTATCTTGATCATATGTGATTTTACTCCACCAACATCAAAGCTTATCGTAAATGGTAAAAGACCTTTATCACTACTTTCCGACATACCAGAGACTTGGGTGATTCGCATTGTTCAGATGCCTAAGCCCAACTCCTCTGGTAGAAGGTAAAAGTTAAGTTACTAGAAGATTTCTGCTTGCTTAAATGACCCTCTGTCACGTCTCACTTTTCCGTTCTATATTTTCACATCCTTGCTCTCCCTTGAGTACTATCATTCTATAATTTTCATTGTCTGTTTCTACAAAAAAAATGTTCTCTGGTTAGGAGAATATCGCAAAAAGAAAAAATGGAATCATGAAAGGGAACTAATAATAATGAAAAGATTCTCCGGCAGTGATCTCGTTTTGATGAGGTTTTGGTCTTTATTTTCTCAGCCCTGTAAGCTACACTACGGAAATATTATTCTTTACCTAAAACAATAATTTATCTGTGTACCCCTAGGAGGACTAAAACAGATGATTTAAATGTTTCATCAATTCCAACCAAATACTTTTGTTAATTTATATAATTGATATTAATAAAATAGTTCCGATGATTTTGTAGATTTATGGATATTTTTTAATCTAATGACAGCATGTAATAAATCGATTTTTCCCTCATATTTGTATGGTTTGTCATACATATTGAGAATTTATTGAGATGAATTTTATTTATTTTGAATTCGTGACACGTGACATAGGGGCGATGGGGGGTCTTTGCTTCTGTGACAATTTGTGACAAAGGGGGGATGGGGAGTCAAAAATCGTCAAAAAAAGCGTGACGTCTTTTATGGAGAGCCCCTAACATGATATAATATAATACAATATAATATGATATAATGCAATGCACTATAATACCATAAAACATATATAATAACATAAAATAATGTAAGACGATAAAACATGAAATAATATGCTATGATACAATATAACAGTTAATGTCGCAATGTTATGCTCTTTTAATAATAATAATAATAATAATAATAATAATAATAGTAATAATAATAATAATAATTATTATTATTATTATTATTATTATTATTATTATAATAATAACAATAAAAATAATAATAATAATAATAATAATAATAATAATAATAATCATCATAATACACGATGACTTAAAAATCGTAAGCTCAGTTTGTACTAAAATCTTCGGGCTTCACCCGAAAGTAAATGTTAGGAGCTTAAAAACCCCTAGTTGGAAAGAGTTAGCTGTGAGTCAGTTTCAAAGAGTTCGCGGAGAGTAGTCGCGTCACGGACGTCATAGTTAAGAGCGTAGCCAGTGAAATTTTAGGACGAAATAAAAATATTATTGCGAGATTAACACTAAAAAGAAAAAGGTCGTTCTCGTGTTAATAATCGTTTTCAAGTAGTACCAATCCGTGTACAACATCGTTGTAAGAAAAGAATCCGCTTAATGTGGCTGACAGAAAAGCATGAAAACAGTTGTTGAATAGTGATAAATAAAGGTAAATATCGTATTTGTCAGAACATAGCCTGATGGTAACAAGTGGAGGAAGAAACATTCACTGAAGGATAATAGCTATTTTTCGTGAACAAAACATATAGCACAAGGTGCGTAAATCCACTTTAGTGTTACAGAGAAAAGATAACGAGCGATTTTGACAAAACATACAATGCAAGATGCGTAAATCCACTCTAGTGTTACCGAGAAAAGATAATAGAGAATAGGTTTTTGCGAAGATTTTTCTGTCATTGTGTAGTCTGCTACCACTGTGTGAAAGTCTTAATTGTGAATTAATTAAAGCAAATAATAGTTTAAAGAAGAACAAAAGAGAAAAATTTTAAAAGCGCTACCAGTGCAGGAGGAAAAAGTTTGAGGAAATCCATGATCGGCGGAATAGTAATAATAGGGTTAGTTTTAAAATTTTCCAATATAAAAGTCTATTGCGAGACCAAGGGTCTCTGATTATTCATTACCAAGCAACATAGTGATTCGGCACTGAAATAAAATTGATTACCGTTGTTGTTTTTGTTATGATTGGAACTGGCATTCATTAAAGGCAACAAACGTAGAGATTATGTTCACATTTTATTTGTTTACGTTTTTGACCACGGTCAATACGGAGAACATGTACTAGGGGCACATGTACTAAGGAAAGAAAAAAAAAACCGCGGGTAATCTATTGAAGTGTCCACAATGGCATTAGGGCTTAAAGGGGTTTGGTACATTGGTACTAATAAAAAAGGATCGTACTCGCATATTGGGTTTTCAGTATGGACAATGGATTCGGTACACGTGACGCGACGTCATTAATACGAGTTGCACGCATACTGCAACAATAATTAAACGGCACCATCGAGCCTGTATCTGCTTGTCTGACCCAGGTGAAGGGTATCTGAAAAGACAACAAGTATCTGCATTGTTTTGCTTCATAGACGCCAAGGCGGCAACCATTAGGTCAACACACTATTCTTTTCCCTCTGACGTATATATGACGATATATATATATATATATATATATATATATATATATATATATATATATATATATATATATATATATATATATATATATATATATATATATATATATATATATATATATATATATATATATATATATATATATATATATATATATATATATATATATTGTATAACTGGATTCCTTTCAAGTTTATTGAGTGAGCCATTTGATTTATGTGGAGTAAACAAGTATACAGAGCCACAACACTTTTCGCCAAGGAACGTCGATGCACGCATTTTCTTTTTAATAGTTTGTGTTTGTTTAGGAATTTTGATGAAAAAACTGAGGAAATTAGCAGGAAAGAAGCGCTAATAGAACGGCGTAGAACTCAGTCATGCGGTGGAAGTTGAAAATTGCAACAGGGGCAAGGAAACGATAGCAGCGAAAGCGGAAATAACAAAAATAAAGAGGACAAAATGCAGGGCGTAAACAGAGAATACAAATTTACAATGCAGGAGGCGATAGATTGCATTCCTGAGTACCAAGGGAACGCTGACGAACTAGAGCCGTTTTTGGTACAGATACAATATTTTGCAGGTGATATACCGGAAGGAGAAAGTGAGAGAACGGAATGGAAATGGCAAGCGGCCATACCATCAGGAAAATAGGATAGGCCCAAGAAACCAAGAGGCGTATGTCGGATATGGTAATGGCAATAGGCAGGAACGGAACTAAAATCAAAATAATAACTATAACATCACGCATACGAGAATGGACAGCGGCGCGAGGCAAAATCATAGATACCACCAAGGAGAAAATTTCAGAATCCCACGGGGCGATGGAAGTCCACTTCCCCATAGGGGATCATGAGAAACAACCAGGAGCCGGGTACAACACGGCATTATAACGCATTATAACGGAAGGGCCAACCCGAAGCATTACGGCGAATCATACCAGACGTTCCGACAGGAACCGAGTAACCGAAAAACAAGAAGAGAACGAGAAGGAGTGGTTGAAGGCGGTGGCAAGTTGAAGACAAAGGGAACCGTCGAACCATCAAGATGTCAGAAGGATGAACAGTGGAGCTGAAAACTCAGGGCAGAAACCTGTGAGAACGAATTGAAGAAATGGCAACACTACAAATTGCCACATCGACAAGTACAACTGATAATAAAACAAGTAGGAAGTAAACGCCGCCAACACAGTTAAAGATGACTGGCGTGCGTATGACACAACGTTACTAATTGCTTACCCCATATTTTACTCAGTGAGCATCGCCAAGTTCAACTGAATACCATAAAGAAACATATGAAAATCAAAGTTATTAATACGTGAAAAACTAAAACATTACGAAGATAGGAACACATTTTACCCAACGAAGAAGCTTTATCACATTTTGCGGAACTATTATTACTACTGGCAGTAATTCCAATGATGCTATGGTCAATAAACCGGATGACTAGTCAACGAGAGAACTAGTTATTAAGCACGAACACGGTACCAGAAGTCCGAGACGTTCAACCGTTCGGTCACCACACAGAACGAAACTACGATAGAAGCAGACCATGCGATAAGATGGCGCCACAGGGGAGCACAAACTCAAAGACCAGCGTAAGGTTAGGAAAATTAATTCACGTAGTTAGTAAAATGAAAAAAGGAATGTTTTTCTGTAAACAAGTTGAACATCCGTAATTATGACGACAACAATTTGTGACCCAATCACGAACCTTATCATTGTAAAGCAACGAATTTGACTTCATGATAACCTTTCTGGTAACATCAATCTCCCTAAGTAAGGGTACATGCAGCGCCCCCCCCCCCCCCCCCCCCCCTTACCGAGAAAAGATAACAAGTGATAATAGGTTTTTGCGAAGATTTTTCTGCCATTGTTTAGTCTGCTACCACTGTGTGAAAGTCTTAATTGTGAATTTATTATGTAAATAAAAGTTTAAAGAAGAACAGAAGAGAAAAATTTAGTTTTGTCGTGAATACGACTTACTTCACTATGGGGTGCCTTTTCAAAATTAGCCATATGGAAGAATGGGAAGAACTTAATCATGAATATCTCGACTTGTATTAAAGGCAGCAACTTAATTTTTTCACCATTTCATCAAAAAATGATCAGGAATTAAGAATAATATTTTGAACAGTGTGAGATAACTACAAACAACTCAAAAATAAAGTTTTCTGAAAATTTTAAAACAACGCGGAAAACTCTTTACTTTTGCATGGTTTTGACGCGCAAGGACGACGATTTTGAGGTAGTCAGTCACTAAACGTTATACAAGGGGAACCGTGGTCGAAAATCGATAATTTCTTCTTGTGCGTTGGATGTAAGTAGACGTCGGGGCGAGAAGACGTATTCAAACAGCGGCATCGGAGAGCGCACCTTCTGCGTGATTAAAAACCTCTAACGCTTAGCTCGTAGTTCTCATTTGCCTTGCAGTCGTCAAGCCGAGAAGACGCATTCAACCAGTTTCGCATCATTTAGCACTGTGAGCGGATGTGTCGGTTTGTACGCAAAGCTAGTTTCAATTCAAGCAAGAACGATTGAATCAGCTGCTGATAATGATTGGAGAGAAAGAAAACAAGAAACGAAAAGTTGACTACATTATATAAAATCAGCCATTCTAATGGCTCTAAATGTTATCTAAAGAACTATTAAGATTATTTCTTTGCAAATCGAAGGTAGAAATCATCAGTTTAGTGAAAATCCAAAATAATTTGATTTGCTTTGTGCACTCCGCTGTGCGAAAATCGTTCAAGATAAATGTTCCGAACTGTGCTAAATATCGTAGAGAATTCCACAATTTAGTCCTTCTAAAAGGCAGAAATGATTCCTGTACAGTTCCTTGATAGTTTCTTTCAATGAAATATGCAAATCCGAAATGGGATAATCGACGTCAAAAATCGTTGAAAATTTTAGTAATGAAAAGGGGGAAAGTTTCGAAATTCACACATTGGATAAATTATCAATTCGAAATCGAAAGTGTAAAGAAATCGTGTCAGTTTTATTCGTATTCACGACATCCAGTTATGTCTCTGACATTCAGGAATCAGAACAGATTGGCTCGAATGGCACGTTCCCCTTGTTGTATGGAGATTTGTGCCTTGCCGCAAGATCTGTATTATCATCATTTTCCTGAAGGGAGAGGAAAGACTGAAAGGAAGGAGCAGGGTAGTTTAGGAGCTGGGTAATTTAGGAGAAAATGACGACACAATACATGTAAACAGAAGTTAATTCAGCACCCCTAGGGGTGCTGAACATTCTGTTGGACTGCACAAAGAAAAACATATAACCAGAAGTAAATTCTGCACCCATAGGATGCTGAACAATCTGTTTTAACCTTTACAGGTGTAGACTCAATGGTCTTGATTATTCCTGCCGAATAGTTCGAACAGAAATTTTCTGAAAACCGTAGTTCAGTTTTAATTTCTGTTTGTTAAGAAGATTTAGAGAGCCATCGTCAATACTGCAGAAAAACAGTCGTTTTCCTGCAACTGCCGGAGCCGCTCTCAAAATCTTCCATCTCACCGTCTGAACTACTGGGTTTTGCAGATATATCCGCTTCAGAACATCATTCTCCGTCAATTTTTCCTCGGGATCCCATGGAATAACGAATGAAATCCTGTTCTGATGCAGACAGTAAGGTTCTATCACGAACCTATTTTCACCCGCCTGTTCGTTTATCATTTCGAGCCTCTGCCTGAGCCAGGTCGAGCTGTCCTCGTTGTCCGGATGAAACCAGACAACCCCGAACCTGAGTCCGCACCCATTGAAGCTCGGAATGAAAGACGTAGGAGGCGTAGTAAAGAGGAAATTATTTAAAATCCTCATCAGATTGTCCTTCAGATCCGTTGTAAACAATCCATTTAACATACGAACCTGAAAACGCTCTGTTGAACTGGGTTTATTTTCCTCGGAATGAGGTTTTGTACGCCCAGATGGTTTCTTACGGAGTCTTTTGTTTTGATTCCGTTCGAAACTTTTGCCTTTTGTCTTCTTCGCATTAGGATTTCCATCCGGAATGGCTGGAGACTTAGGCATACGTTTTCCTGAAGGATTTCCAGAACTAGCATCGCCAGGTGCCGTGATCCGATCACTCCGAGAGTCAGACTCGCAGTTTTCGGGTTTTCGACTTGTAGGCGATGTAGCGCCGGAATTTCCAAAGGCCAGGACTGATTTCGTTTCCATCTTGAATTAAAAAGAAATCTTCAGATGGTACGGAATGGTAATTTTTAGAAAAAATAGCTTGGATTACCAACTACTCGCTATGGCGGTTCAAAGTAAAAGAGAGATATACAGCGATTTGGGATAAGTCGCTGATATAATCTTTAATAGTATTAAATTTCACTACTATTGATCTTTACGGTTGTAGTGAAAAACTACCCTAATGTAGAATCAGTGTATTGGTACACTATGTAACAGACGAATCCATTTGGAAGCAACTAGTTTTGCTAGTAAAATCGTGTAATGAGAGAAATGGGAAGATTTCTCATCAATAGGCTAAGGCTTTATTCCAAACCTGTATGCTAGCAGTTAACGCTAGATGATACTAGTATTGATAGTATTGTGTGAGGAAGAATGGTACTACAGAAGAACAACCAGCAGACAAATGGTACCGAACTTGCGCACATATGTCCCAAAACTTTTGCTCTGTGATGTACCATCAACGCAGAAGATATAATTGTATATAAAAAACAGCAAATCCTGGTGACGAGATAAGCCACACAGATGCTGTATGCATATCAACTGATATTGTAATCACACCACAATAGTCGAACGGACTTATCCAGTGTGTAATGAAGGAAATAAGAAAAACAAAAAAAAATTGCCATGTGTTCACATGCAATACACGGATAAGGTCACTTACCATCGTGTTGGAGATTTATATCAAACCTGTATACTGGCAGTGTGCGATTTGTGCTGCCGATGAGTGACCGATAACACATTACGCGCACAGACACCAGCTGGTAGTGCAAAGTGCACTTGTAGTGAATATTTTTAATCACACTATCAACTAAAACATAGAGACGGCGGCCATTAGATGGCCGGTTTTCAGTATTCTTATCACCAAAAATACTGCTAATAGAAGTCACTTTGATGAAAGAATTGCACTAATATAGGGCAAAAACCACCCTTGAACACAGGAAGAACATTGCTATGATATAACAACGCACTGTTTTCACCTGATAAACCGAGTTTTCGGAGGGTGTTAGCGGTTTCGCGTCCACTACCCAAACACAAACACTAACACACAATGTTATCTAAAGAACTATTAAGATTATTTCTTTGCAAATCGAAGGTAGAAATCATCAGTTTAGTGAAAATCCAAAATAATTTGATTTGCTTTGTGCACTCCGCTGTGCGAAAATCGTTCAAGATAAATGTTCCGAACTGTGCTAAATATCGTAGAGAATTCCACAATTTAGTCCTTCTAAAAGGCAGAAATGATTCCTGTACAGTTCCTTGATAGTTTCTTTCAATGAAATATGCAAATCCGAAATGGGATAATCGACGTCAAAAATCGTTGAAAATTTTAGTAATGAAAAGGGGGAAAGTTTCGAAATTCACACATTGGATAAATTATCAATTCGAAATCGAAAGTGTAAAGAAATCGTGTCAGTTTTATTCGTATTCACGACATCCAGTTATGTCTCTGACATTACATACCCGTACTTTCTAATTGTGAAAACACCCCTCCAATCCTCGACTTACGCCGCACGGACTAAACGGCTACTCTTGAACAAATCGACTCTGCCAACTTTGAGAAAACTTAGCTGTAAAAGACGGCTGAATTAAGTAAATGGATTACGTAAATGCGAGCAAAACTGATATGCTTTTTTATATTTCGGAAAATTGTTATTTAGTTTGAGATAATTCAATTTATCATAAAAAGGTAAACAAACATAATATAAATACATTTATGTAGAATTCATTTAACTTTATTTTGTAATAAAACGCTGCAAACAATTGATCTATATAATGTAATTTAATTCCTTCTTGTGTAAAGTCACACCAAATTTATTCAGTAAGAAACCTTCAAGCGGAGAGGTTGTGTTTCGATTACACTGGCTCGTGAGTTAACGGCTGCTACTCTAAGCTGCAGGTAGATAACCTGCTTGCGCTAATCAAAAAGGCAATATTCAGGCCGTTTCGCGACTGCAAGACTATCAAAGAAGGCAATCCCAGTCCGGTTTCACATCTCATCCAAGTCAGTCGATAAACCAAAACCGCTTGCGTTCGGGACAGAAGAAACCAAGCACAGTTTTGTGTAGTGAATAATAGAACGATCTTGAAATGAGTGAACCAAACGAACAAAAGCCACCGCCGGTACGAAAGAATACAATTATTGTTGACTTCAGACAGTGCAAAATTCGACCTTCGATACGAGAACTTGAAGGTTTGCTTAAGGAGCAAATGCATCTTGACATTAAACGTGTACATTTACTTCAATGCAATAAGACCAATAATGTTGTTTATATCCAGTTCTATAAAGAGTTGGATGCAATTCAATTCGCTAAAGACAATAATAATGTGCTCTATGTGGAGCATGAAAATATCAAGTACAGCATTCCAGTATTTATGGAAGATAGTGCTAAAGAAGTGCGTGTGCATGATCTTCCCTCAAGCGTCATCGATCCTTATATTCGCGCAACTATGTCGCAATACGGAGAGATTCTCTCTATCGAAAAAGAAAAGTGGAAGAATTTTTCCCCCGGTATTCTAAATGGCGTACGTTTGTTACGCATGCGCTTGAGGAGGCCTATACCTTCTTATCTGACATTCGGTCAGAATACAAGAATACCGTGCAAATCACTTGTTACCTATGACAATCAGATGGCCACATGTCAATATTGCCAAAAAGCTGTTCACTACGGTAAGCCATGTGATAAACCGAACAAGGAGACAAAAATACCAAAGGACAACGGTGCTTCCTTCCTTCCTTGCAAACAATGTACAACAAGGCGCATCTACAGCAACTAGCAACGAAATCAACAACAATACTACGGCAATGGATGACGAGACAAACCACGAACAAACTCCCCTCAATCCTCGCAGGAGGAAAATGGAGGCTCCTCTCTCCCTATAAAAAGGGTGACAACGAGATCCAATACAAAAAAAAAATATCTAAAAACTCAGCTCAATCGGCCACGTAAAGCTTGTACGCAAATAGGCCTGAATAAAATATATTTTAAATTAAAAAAAACGAAGGCAATCCCGTTCATACGCACAGAGGTGCGAACGCATAGAAGTGTCGAGTCACAGAAGTGCTATCGCATGGAGGTGCGAAGATGAAGGGGTGCAAAGGCACAGAGGTGCTAAAGCAACCAAGTGCTGTTCTACCAGGTACCAGAATTTGTACCCTGCGTAAGATCGAAAGAGACGATACATATTGCATGGTGCTACACTGCAAGCATCACATTTAATCGCCACCAAAAGCTATAAGCGCTGTACCTACTGCCAGGTACAGGCAGTACACACCAAGTTCAGTGGTGACTACGACAGCAGAGCAACGGAGATAGCAGAAAACGATACCTGAAGACTGCCAATTTAAAATCGTTCACGCGAGCTTCACGTCGTTCTTCACGACAGAACAACAGAGACAACAGCAACAAGGTAGATTTAATTTAATTCTATTGTTTCTCTTACGACTGACCTAAGTTTTCATTTCGATATTATTAAATTACAAAAAAAATAGGTAATGTAATGGATGATCTCAAGGAGTTGTTGTTAACGATTTGAAACAGGCAAACGATACTCGAGTGCAAACAATTGTACTCGGCATCTATTAATGATGGAAACAAGTCCTAACGTCCCTCAGATTAGTTTCGAGTGACATTTACCGGATCTGCGTTACCTATCCATATCTACATCGATCAAATTCGTCTTCCTGTTCAGCTCTTTGTTCAGCAGGGTATGAGTTGCACGAACTGTTAAAAAAAACTGGCATACAGCTACTTATTGTAGTAATAAGCGTAAATGTATCAAATGTCCAACATAGCTTTAAATTTTAATGAGTTGCCATTTATGCCAGAGAGTCGATTAAATTCAGCGTTTAATTAAACGAAGTAGTTGGAAATAATTGATTCTTAGGGGTATCAGTTGAAAGAGGCATGCAGATGAGAAACTATGGAGTTGTATACCACTCTCCAAGTTCAAACGACCGCTAGTTTCTGGAAATTTTAGAAAACTGATGGAAGGATTTTGTTGATTTGGGTAAATTAAACATTATTACTGGAGATTTCAGCATTGATTGGCTCAGTGATCAAAGCTCGAATCAATTGAAACAGTTAACAGAATTCTTCAATTAGAAACAAACAGTGAATGTATTTACAAGAATTTCGAGACATAGTAAAACATTGATATACCACGTGTATTTCAATTTCGACGGTGTTTACCGATTGCAAGATTTCAGATCATGAGACAATTGCAATATCCGTAACGAGAAATGAGGAAAAAACGGTGAAAATTAGGTGTTGAAAAAAATATTCAAAGCAAACTATTATATCTCGACTTGTATCAAGAAGCTTAGGTTGTACACAGTTGACTGGAAATTTGGATCGCAGGGCATCTATTCTGACCGACGTGTTGAAAACGTGTACAAATAAATTAATAACGGAAAAGTACGTTGGTTAGAACAGCTCAAAGAGTTGGTACTCAATAGACCTCTTGCGGTTAAAACGGGAGAAGGATAAACTGTACAAGAGGTTCTGTAGAACTAACAATGATAGTCACTGGAGTAGATATACACAAGCACGAAATATTTATTCGCGGACCCTGAAGAAGACTAGATATGAATACATACAGAGGATGATCGATCAAAATCAGCTAAACAGTAGAGAGTTATGGAAAATTCTCAATCAGCTAGCCTCAAGCTACACATAGTGCATCGAAAAGCATAACTTTTGATCGTATAGAAGATCATACAGAACAAATCATATCAGAAAAGTTCCACAGTTACTTCATAAATAGTGTTCAACAGATCAATCAAAGTATTGGATTGGTAGGTGAACCTGTAGAAATAACACAGCCGATGAATAACTATTGTAGACTTGATGAATTTTAACCAATCACTTTTGAACAATTAATAAATATTTGTTTTAATGTGGGAAAATCGACTGGTATTGACAATGTAATCTCAACAGTGGTACAGGATTGCTTTCATGTTATCGGACACGATCTACTGGATTTGGTAAACGATTCGTTGTACACGGGGCAAGTGTCAAAAGTGTGGAAAGAATCTCTGGTGGTTCCCATCCCCAAGGTTACTGGAACGGATAAAGCCGAGGAGGACCGTCTCATTAACATGTTGCATACGTTGGAAAAAATTTTGGAACTTGTTGTTAAAGATCAGCTGATTAATTATTTGAACTCTAACAGTTTGCCAATATCGGAACAATCGAGATATCATAAGGATCACTATTGTGAAACCGCTTTAAACATAATATTGGCAAAATGGAAGGAGCGAATCGACGAAAAAGAGAGTATTTTTGATGTGTTCTTGGATCTCAAGAAAGCCTTTGAAGCAATTTCTAGACCTTTATTGTTGCAGATATTACGTCGTTTTGGCATCGGGGGAATGGCATAATAATGGTTTGAAAACTATTTATGTGGTAGATCTCAAAAAACTGTTTTTAATGATGTGGTGTCTAGTTCCCTTGGTAATTCACTTGATGTGCATCAGGGAAGTATATTAATGATATGAAGCGAGTCTTACGTTTCTGTGATATAAATTTGTTTGCTGATGATACTGTTCTGTTCATCACGGCTAAAGATTTCAATGAAGCTGTTACACATTTAAACGAGGATCTAAGTTCGCTGGTTCGATGGTTAAAATTTATGCAACTGAAACTAAATGTCGCGAAAACTAAATATAAGGTTATTTCACCGGTCATGACGCCAATGTGAAAAATGTGTATTCACGACATCCAGTTATGTCTCTGACATTACATACCCGTACTTTCTAATTGTGAAAACACCCCTCCAATCCTCGACTTACGCCGCACGGACTAAACGGCTACTCTTGAACAAATCGACTCTGCCAACTTTGAGAAAACTTAGCTGTAAAAGACGGCTGGATTAAGTAAATGGATGACGTAAATGCGAGCAAAACTGATATGCTTTTTTATATTTCGGAAAATTGTTATTTAGTTTGAGATAATTCTATTTATCATAAAAAGGTAAACAAACATAATATAAATACATTTATGTAGAATTCATTTAACTTTATTTTGTAATAAAACGCTGCAAACAATTGATCTATATAATGTAATTTAATTCCTTCTTGTGTAAAGTCACACCAAATTTATTCAGTAAGAAACCTTCAAGCGGAGAGGTTGTGTTTCGATTACACTGGCTCGTGAGTTAACGGCTGCTACTCTAAGCTGCAGGTAGATAACCTGCTTGCGCTAATCAAAAAGGCAATATTCAGGCCGTTTCGCGACTGCAAGACTATCAAAGAAGGCAATCCCAGTCCGGTTTCACATCTCATCCAAGTCAGTCGATAAACCAAAACCGCTTGCGTTCGGGACAGAAGAAACCAAGCACAGTTTTGTGTAGTGAATAATAGAACGATCTTGAAATGAGTGAACCAAACGAACAAAAGCCACCGCCGGTACGAAAGAATACAATTATTGTTGACTTCAGACAGTGCAAAATTCGACCTTCGATACGAGAACTTGAAGGTTTGCTTAAGGAGCAAATGCATCTTGACATTAAACGTGTACATTTACTTCAATGCAATAAGACCAATAATGTTGTTTATATCCAGTTCTATAAAGAGTTGGATGCAATTCAATTCGCTAAAGACAATAATAATGTGCTCTATGTGGAGCATGAAAATATCAAGTACAGCATTCCAGTATTTATGGAAGATAGTGCTAAAGAAGTGCGTGTGCATGATCTTCCCTCAAGCGTCATCGATCCTTATATTCGCGCAACTATGTCGCAATACGGAAAGATTCTCTCTATCGAAAAAGAAAAGTGGAAGAATTTTTTCCCCGGTATTCTAAATGGCGTACGTTTGTTACGCATGCGCTTGAGGAGGCCTATACCTTCTTATCTGACATTCGGTCAGAATACAAGAATACCGTGCAAATCACTTGTTACCTATGACAATCAGATGGCCACATGTCAATATTGCCAAAAAGCTGTTCACTACGGTAAGCCATGTGATAAACCGAACAAGGAGACAAAAATACCAAAGGACAACGGTGCTTCCTTCCTTCCTTGCAAACAATGTACAACAAGGCGCATCTACAGCAACTAGCAACGAAATCAACAACAATACTACGGCAATGGATGACAAGACAAACCACGAACAAACTCCCCTCAATCCTCGCAGGAGGAAAATGGAGGCTCCTCTCTCCCTATAAAAAGGGTGACAACGAGATCCAATACAAAAAAAAATATCTAAAAACTCAGCTCAATCGGCCACGTAAAGCTTGTACGCAAATAGGCCTGAATAAAATATATTTTAAATAAAAAAAAAGAAGGCAATCCCGTTCATACGCACAGAGGTGCGAACGCATAGAAGTGTCGAGTCACAGAAGTGCTATCGCATGGAGGTGCGAAGATGAAGGGGTGCAAAGGCACAGAGGTGCTAAAGCAACCAAGTGCTGTTCTACCAGGTACCAGAATTTGTACTCTGCGTAGGATCGAAAGAGACGATACATATTGCATGGTGCTACACTGCAAGCATCACATTTAATCGCCACCAAAAGCTATAAACGCTGTACCTACTGTCAGGTACAGGCAGTACACACCAAGTTCAGTGGTGACTACGACAGCAGAGCAACGGAGATAGCAGAAAACGATACCTGAAGACTGCCAATTTAAAATCGTTCACGCGAGCTTCACGTCGTTCTTCACGACAGAACAACAGAGACAACAGCAACAAGGTAGATTTAATTTAATTCTATTGTTTCTCTTACGACTGACCTAAGTTTTCATTTCGATATTATTAAATTACAAAAACAAATAGGTAATGTAATGGATGATCTCAAGGAGTTGTTGTTAACGATTTGAAACAGGCAAACGATACTCGAGTGCAAACAATTGTACTCGGCATCTATTAATGATGGAAACAAGTCCTAACGTCCCTCAGATTAGTTTCGAGTGACATTTACCGGATCTGCGTTACCTATCCATATCTACATCGATCAAATTCGTCTTCCTGTTCAGCAGGGTATGAGTTGCACGAACTGTTAAAAAAAAACTGGCATACAGCTACTTATTGTAGTAATAAGCGTAAATGTATCAAATGTCCAACATAGCTTTAAATTTTAATGAGTTGCCATTTATGCCAGAGAATCGATTAAATTCAGCGTTCAATTAAACGAAGTAGTTGGAAATAATTGATTCTTAGGGGTATCAGTTGAAAGAGGCATGCAGATGAGAAACTATGGAGTTGTATACCACTCTCCGAGTTCAAACGACCGCTAGTTTCTGGAAAGTTTAGAAAACTGATGGAAGGATTTTGTTGATTTGGGTAAATTAAACATTATTACTGGAGATTTCAGCATTGATTGGCTCAGTGATCAAAGCTCGAATCAATTGAAACAGTTAACAGAATTCTTCAATTAGAAACAAACAGTGAATGTATTTACAAGAATTTCGAGACATAGTAAAACATTGATATACCACGTGTATTTCAATTTCGACGGTGTTTACCGATTGCAAGATTTCAGATCATGAGACAATTGTAATTTCCGTAACGAGAAATGAGGAAAAAACGGTGAAAATTAGGTGTTGAAAAAAATATTCAAAGCAAACTATTATATCTCGACTTGTATCAAGAAGCTAGAAAGCTAGAATACCAAATACCTTAGGTTGTACACAGTTGACTGGAAATTTGGATCGCAGGGCATCTATTCTGACCGACGTGTTGAAAACGTGTACAAATAAATTAATAACGGAAAAGTACGTTGGTTAGAACAGCTCAAAGAGTTGGTACTCAATAGACCTCTTGCGGTTAAACGGGAGAAGGATAAACAGTACAAGAGGTTCTGTAGAACTAACAATGATAGTCACTGGAGTAGATATACACAAGCACGAAATATTTATTCGCGGACCCTGAAGAAGACTAGATATGAATACATACAGAGGATGATCGATCAAAATCAGCTAAACAGTAGAGAGTTATGGAAAATTCTCAATCAGCTAGCCTCAAGCTACACATAGTGCATCGAAAAGCATAACTTTTGATCGTATAGAAGATCATACAGAACAAATCATATCAGAAAAGTTCCACAGTTATTTCATAAATAGTGTTCAACAGATCAATCAAAGTATTGGATTGGTAGGTGAACCTGTAGAAATAACACAGCCGATGAATAACTATTGTAGACTTGATGAATTTTAACCAATCACTTTTGAATAATTAATAAATATTTGTTTTAATGTGGGAAAATCGACTGGTATTGACAATGTAATCTCAACAGTGGTACAGGATTGCTTTCATGTTATCGGACACGATCTACTGGATTTGGTAAACGATTCGTTGTACACGGGGCAAGTGTCAAAAGTGTGGAAAGAATCTCTGGTGGTTCCCATCCCCAAGGTTACTGGAACGGATAAAGCCGAGGAGGACCGTCTCATTAACATGTTGCATACGCTGGAAAAAATTTTGGAACTTGTTGTTAAAGATCAGCTGATTAATTATTTGAACTCTAACAGTTTGCCAATATCGGAACAATCGAGATATCATAAGGATCACTATTGTGAAACCGCTTTAAACATAATATTGGCAAAATGGAAGGAGCGAATCGACGAAAAAGAGAGTATTTTTGCTGTGTTCTTGGATCTCAAGAAAGCCTTTGAAGCAATTTCTAGACCTTTATTGTTGCAGATATTACGTCGTTTTGGCATCGGGGGAATGGCATAATAATGGTTTGAAAACTATTTATGTGGTAGATCTCAAAAAACTGTTTTTAATGATGTAGTGTCTAGTTCCCTTGGTAATTCACTTGATGTGCATCAGGGAAGTATATTAATGATATGAAGCGAGTCTTACGTTTCTGTGATATAAATTTGTTTGCTGATGATACTGTTCTGTTCATCACGGCTAAAGATTTCAATGAAGCTGTTACACATTTAAACGAGGATCTAAGTTCGCTGGTTCGATGGTTAAAATTTATGCAACTGAAACTAAATGTCGCGAAAACTAAATATAAGGTTATTTCACCGGTCATGACGCCAATGTGAAAATTGATGATAAAACTATTGATCGCGTTAGAGAAATGAAGTATCTTGGAGTCATAATTGATGAAAAGTTAACATTCAAATCTCATATTAATAACGTTATCAAGAAAATTGCCAAAATGTACAGTGTATTGTGTTGTTTGAGAAATGACCTAATGATCCATAGTAAGGTTCTACTGTATAAAACAGTCATTTCACCATACATTTACTGTTGCCCATCCATTCTGCTTCTTGCTAATAACACACAAATCTTAAGATTACAGCGACTGCAAAATAAAATCATGCGATTAATTCTAAAATGTAGTAGATATACCTCCTGAGATTTTCTACTGAACGCATTACAATGGCTTTCAGTGAAACAGAGAATTTACTACTTAAGGTGAAATGTAGCGGAATGCGAAAATCGCGTTTTTGATCAATTATTCAAAAACTAGACCTATTTTCGAAAAACCAAAAACACTTAAGTTTTCGAAATCAAATTTATCATAACTAAGTATTCTTAGAATTTTGAAATTTAATTGGTTTTTGAAATGTATAAACGGTTACTGTTTCATTCCACGGGGATGATTTTAGAACTGAAAAGTAGTCAATATTTTTTACGTTTCGTCTTTGACTCATCAGTGCAGAGCAGTTCAAATTGAACTGCTTAGTGCTAAACTCGACAGTTCAATTTGAACCGCTAAGCAGACGTAAAGTTTCTGCTATTTACAGAACACTTTTTGTTTTGCAACGAAGTGCAATGTCTTTTCTGACGTGCCGAACGAAAACGTGTTTTCGACTATTTCTGGCCGATGCAGGTATGGTCATTTAGGGGTTAGCCAAATTTTGTGCTAGGGCACATAACCGTTTTCAATATTTTTTACGTTTCGTCTTTGACTCATCAGTGCAGAGCAGTTCAAATTGAACTGCTTAGTGCTAAACTCGACAGTTCAATTTGAACCGCTAAGCAGACGTAAAGTTTCTGCTATTTACAGAACACTTTTTGTTTTGCAACGAAGTGCAATGTCTTTTCTGACGTGCCGAACGAAAACGTGTTTTCGACTATTTCTGGCCGATGCAGGTATGGTCATTTAGGGGTTAGCCAAATTTTGTGCTAGGGCACATAACCGTTTTCAATATTTTTTACGTTTCGTCTTTGACTCATCAGTGCAGAGCAGTTCAAATTGAACTGCTTAGTGCTAAACTCGACAGTTCAATTTGAACCGCTAAGCAGACGTAAAGTTTCTGCTATTTACAGAACACTTTTTGTTTTGCAACGAAGTGCAATGTCTTTTCTGACGTGCCGAACGAAAACGTGTTTTCGACTATTTCTGGCCGATGCAGGTATGGTCATTTAGGGGTTAGCCAAATTTTGTGCTAGGGCACATAACCGTTTTCAATATTTTTTACGTTTCGTCTTTGACTCATCAGTGCAGAGCAGTTCAAATTGAACTGCTTAGTGCTAAACTCGACAGTTCAATTTGAACCGCTAAGCAGACGTAAAGTTTCTGCTATTTACAGAACACTTTTTGTTTTGCAACGAAGTGCAATGTCTTTTCTGACGTGCCGAACGAAAACGTGTTTTCGACTATTTCTGGCCGATGCAGGTATGGTCATTTAGGGGTTAGCCAAATTTTGTGCTAGGGCACATAACCGTTTTCAATATTTTTTACGTTTCGTCTTTGACTCATCAGTGCAGAGCAGTTCAAATTGAACTGCTTAGTGCTAAACTCGACAGTTCAATTTGAACCGCTAAGCAGACGTAAAGTTTCTGCTATTTACAGAACACTTTTTGTTTTGCAACGAAGTGCAATGTCTTTTCTGACGTGCCGAACGAAAACGTGTTTTCGACTATTTCTGGCCGATGCAGGTATGGTCATTTAGGGGTTAGCCAAATTTTGTGCTAGGGCACATAACCGTTTTCAATATTTTTTACGTTTCGTCTTTGACTCATCAGTGCAGAGCAGTTCAAATTGAACTGCTTAGTGCTAAACTCGACAGTTCAATTTGAACCGCTAAGCAGACGTAAAGTTTCTGCTATTTACAGAACACTTTTTGTTTTGCAACGAAGTGCAATGTCTTTTCTGACGTGCCGAACGAAAACGTGTTTTCGACTATTTCTGGCCGATGCAGGTATGGTCATTTAGGGGTTAGCCAATACCATACCTGCATCGGCCAGAAATAGTCGAAAACACGTTTTCGTTCGGCACGTCAGAAAAGACATTGCACTTCGTTGCAAAACAAAAAGTGTTCTGTAAATAGCAGAAACTTTACGTCTGCTTAGCGGTTCAAATTGAACTGTCGAGTTTAGCACTAAGCAGTTCAATTTGAACTGCTCTGCACTGATGAGTCAAAGACGAAACGTAAAAAATATTGAAAACGGTTATGTGCCCTAGCACAAAATTTGGCTAACCCCTAAATGACCATACCTGCATCGGCCAGAAATAGTCGAAAACACGTTTTCGTTCGGCACGTCAGAAAAGACATTGCACTTCGTTGCAAAACAAAAAGTGTTCTGTAAATAGCAGAAACTTTACGTCTGCTTAGCGGTTCAAATTGAACTGTCGAGTTTAGCACTAAGCAGTTCAATTTGAACTGCTCTGCACTGATGAGTCAAAGACGAAACGTAAAAAATATTGAAAACGGTTATGTGCCCTAGCACAAAATTTGGCTAACCCCTAAATGACCATACCTGCATCGGCCAGAAATAGTCGAAAACACGTTTTCGTTCGGCACGTCAGAAAAGACATTGCACTTCGTTGCAAAACAAAAAGTGTTCTGTAAATAGCAGAAACTTTACGTCTGCTTAGCGGTTCAAATTGAACTGTCGAGTTTAGCACTAAGCAGTTCAATTTGAACTGCTCTGCACTGATGAGTCAAAGACGAAACGTAAAAAATATTGAAAACGGTTATGTGCCCTAGCACAAAATTTGGCTAACCCCTAAATGACCATACCTGCATCGGCCAGAAATAGTCGAAAACACGTTTTCGTTCGGCACGTCAGAAAAGACATTGCACTTCGTTGCAAAACAAAAAGTGTTCTGTAAATAGCAGAAACTTTACGTCTGCTTAGCGGTTCAAATTGAACTGTCGAGTTTAGCACTAAGCAGTTCAATTTGAACTGCTCTGCACTGATGAGTCAAAGACGAAACGTAAAAAATATTGAAAACGGTTATGTGCCCTAGCACAAAATTTGGCTAACCCCTAAATGACCATACCTGCATCGGCCAGAAATAGTCGAAAACACGTTTTCGTTCGGCACGTCAGAAAAGACATTGCACTTCGTTGCAAAACAAAAAGTGTTCTGTAAATAGCAGAAACTTTACGTCTGCTTAGCGGTTCAAATTGAACTGTCGAGTTTAGCACTAAGCAGTTCAATTTGAACTGCTCTGCACTGATGAGTCAAAGACGAAACGTAAAAAATATTGAAAACGGTTATGTGCCCTAGCACAAAATTTGGCTAACCCCTAAATGACCATACCTGCATCGGCCAGAAATAGTCGAAAACACGTTTTCGTTCGGCACGTCAGAAAAGACATTGCACTTCGTTGCAAAACAAAAAGTGTTCTGTAAATAGCAGAAACTTTACGTCTGCTTAGCGGTTCAAATTGAACTGTCGAGTTTAGCACTAAGCAGTTCAATTTGAACTGCTCTGCACTGATGAGTCAAAGACGAAACGTAAAAAATATTGAAAACGGTTATGTGCCCTAGCACAAAATTTGGCTAACCCCTAAATGACCATACCTGCATCGGCCAGAAATAGTCGAAAACACGTTTTCGTTCGGCACGTCAGAAAAGACATTGCACTTCGTTGCAAAACAAAAAGTGTTCTGTAAATAGCAGAAACTTTACGTCTGCTTAGCGGTTCAAATTGAACTGTCGAGTTTAGCACTAAGCAGTTCAATTTGAACTGCTCTGCACTGATGAGTCAAAGACGAAACGTAAAAAATATTGAAAACGGTTATGTGCCCTAGCACAAAATTTGGCTAACCCCTAAATGACCATACCTGCATCGGCCAGAAATAGTCGAAAACACGTTTTCGTTCGGCACGTCAGAAAAGACATTGCACTTCGTTGCAAAACAAAAAGTTTTCTGTAAATAGCAGAAACTTTACGTCTGCTTAGCGGTTCAAATTGAACTGTCGAGTTTAGCACTAAGCAGTTCAATTTGAACTGCTCTGCACTGATGAGTCAAAGACGAAACGTAAAAAATATTGAAAACGGTTATGTGCCCTAGCACAAAATTTGGCTAACCCCTAAATGACCATACCTGCATCGGCCAGAAATAGTCGAAAACACGTTTTCGTTCGGCACGTCAGAAAAGACATTGCACTTCGTTGCAAAACAAAAAGTGTTCTGTAAATAGCAGAAACTTTACGTCTGCTTAGCGGTTCAAATTGAACTGTCGAGTTTAGCACTAAGCAGTTCAATTTGAACTGCTCTGCACTGATGAGTCAAAGACGAAACGTAAAAAATATTGAAAACGGTTATGTGCCCTAGCACAAAATTTGGCTAACCCCTAAATGAAAAGTAGTGTTTGTAGCAGAATTTCACAAAGAATCTGAAAATGCAACTCAAAATTATAAAATTTTAACTAAAACAACCGAAAATTGAAAAAGTTTACATAATCTTTTCTGCATTTTTTTTTTATTGCTTGCGCGCTGCTGTTTCGTATTGAGGTGGTGTGAGAAATGCACGGTGGGCACGGTGGCATTATATCGTGAGAAAAAATTACATATAAAATCATGACGCGAATTTATACAGCATTTTGTTTTGTGTTGAAATGAAAACGAGTTGAATACAATAAAATGGGTATTGTAAGAGATCGTTTATTTTCTAAGTAGCTGTCATTTATAATGCTAATAATGTCCAACTCTGTTGATGTTGCTGAAGCAATAATGCTTGGCTGTGTAATATCGTAAAACAGGTATTATTTTAGATTGTAGCAATTGTTATAGCAAAACTAAAACTTCAACATTGACAAGCTACTGAATGAAATGAATACAAGCCAAGTATTATCGTTCATTAACCTGATACAAACAAAGTGATAAACATTGAGGGTCAGCTTCGAGCCTGTCAGCATGGAAAACTTATTGGAATTCATTGGTTTTTCAATTATTATGAATAAATTGAATCAACGCTTGATTTTGCTTTCAAAATCGTTTGAATAATAAGGAACTACGAAATAACTTTATATTCAACTTCGTGCCCCAAATATGTGCTTGAGAAAAGTTTCACTAAATAATTTTAACTGCATGGTATGATGAACTATTAGTTATAAGTGGAATGTATTCCAATAATGTAATCTAAGAATTTATTAAACTCTTGATGATTTCTGACACCGGAGGCCAGAGGCTGTTTGGTCTTCGGTTCGTTATCGTTGAAACAGACATTTCTAGACTCATCATGCTATATAATTCCGAAAGTCGCTTCCGAAAAAAATTTAATGGTGAATACTTTTACGTAAATTCTATCTCATCGGCGGGAAGGGCCTGATGAACGACTGGCAAAGATATCGAAAATACTTGAATGTTCTCTTGTCTTCAATCGTTCTTTTGAAGGAGAATTCATGCTTGCTATTAAACTCAGACATATACATGGTTAGCAAGTTAGTCAATACATATACATATAACCTCATGTTGATCATTCATAATTACTCATGATTTATAGCTCTAGTGTAAGAGTAATCACTAACAATAATGATTGAATTAGCATATATTCAAAGTGTGAAGAATTCAAAAATCCATTACGTTCAGACTTTTTTACAAGCCAATATAGCGATATCTTGGTACGCTTTGTGCGACGGTTCGTTCAACTGAAGCGGATAAAATTTTGCGCGTATTTTATGGCGCTACATTTCACCTTAACCGTGATATTTATTTTCAAGATCTCAAACCACATGCTGCCTCGATATTTGTGTGATCGAATTGAAAGAGGAACTGATTTGCATGGGTGTAATACTAGAAACGAATCTGATGCTTTCTGTTAGCCAGATCGCAAAACTCATTATTGTACAAGGGAATAAGTTTTTTCAATTCGATGCCAAGAAAAATCAAACGCGCAACGACATTGGTGGAGTTCAAAAAGTTATGTATTTCACACATAAAGTCCGCGTTGTAAGTAAATATTTAGTTAGTTAGTTCAAATATTTCAAATTTTTTTAATTTTTTTACGTATTACGAAGATTGTATTTTTTTTGTTTATATATATTATTGTGAGATGTATTAAGGTACTGTGTTCGGTAAGACGATAATGGATCTTTAGTTTGTTTGTGAGTTAAAAATAATGAGCAGTCTACATACGTTCGAGCCTCGCGCGAGAAGCTGGTAGTGACTATTTGGAAAGCGAAAAGGACTGGCCGAAGAGCCTTAGCATTCAGTGTGATAAGTTTGACTCTTGACCTTAAACACAAGGTTTGATTAATAATTTAAGGAATAGATTTAAAAACTAATTGGGATCGACAGTTGTTGATGGAATTGGGCTTGACTCTGCTCATCCGCAGTCTCGTTACTCCATCGTAGCTAATGTTTGTAGTGATGAACTGGTCCGGCGGGAAGGGCCAGTTGAATTACTGTCTGATACTGGTAAAGATATCGAGTTCGATTTCTGATGTGATCAAGGATCTTCCCGGGTTAGAAATTTTCTTGATTAACCCTGGATAGTAAATATTGAATCCGAAATATTTGAAGGTTTTTTGTGGTCAGTCGTTCTTTTAAGAAGAATCTATACCTGCTAGATTAATCAGATGGTTTTCTTTTGTTCACTGGTTAAGATATGTGCAGAAAAATATTAATTATCATTTAGATAACTCGTTCTGCTCACAAATTTGTAGGGGTATGAGGCGGGAACATCATCATAATCATTATCACGTCTCTATACAGATTCTATTTATTTTATAGATTAAACATTCCCTTCGACTTCTAACATAGATGTTGTTGCTTGTCAAATAAACATTAAAGGGAAAGACATTTATGTCGCTTCGGTGTATATTCCACCAAGAGCTCAAGTTTGATAACGACAGCTTAATGAAATGGTAAAAACCCTCCCTGATCCACGATTGATTCTGGGAAATTCCAATTCGCACGAAATGATGTGGAATTTCGACTACAATGATAGCAGATCATCTTTAATATATAATATTTGCGACAAATTTAGCATGACAGTAGTAAATATGAGTATTATGACACGGATTTCAAGACGTGCACGACCAAGTGCAATAGATTTATCTTTTTGGTCGGCTTCAATTCGACTAGATTGCACCTGGAAAATATTTGCTGATATACACGGTAGCGATAATTTATCAATCATCGTCTCAATTAGTAGTAAGAAATGCATTGACAAAAAATATTGACTGGATTTAATACCAAAGTAATACTTCAAGTGTCTTAGATTCAATGGAAAAATTCTCCCTGCTGAAAGAACATGACTTCCTCGTTTGTTCGACTCTGGAGTCCGCAGAACAAGCCTAAACCAATCGATTTCTTGGTCCAACGACTAACAGAAGGCTTCCAAACCCTTGGTAGGACAAAGAATGCTCAGATGATAAGCACGTGAAACAAAATGCTTGCGAAACAGTCTTAAAGCGAGGAGAAACTCCTTAAAATTTTGAAAAATTCTTGATTTTAGGAACCAGGTACAAGAACATACTTCGGGCCAAGAAATGTAGCTATGAGAGACATTTTTTCGAAGGAAAAATCTCAATGAGCACTCTCTGGAACACGGCCAGACGAATGAGGTATCGTAACGTAGGAAATGAGATCGAGGAATATTCAAACCGATGGGTATTTAACTATGCTAGGAAAGTTTACCCAGATTCTGTTCCTACGCTGAGCATTATTTAGGAGTCTACCCCAAATAATGATACCATTAATAGCCTCTTTTCAATTATGGAATTTTCTACAGTACTCTTGTCTTGTAGCAACAACGCTATTTGGTTGGACAGTATTAAATTCAACTTGGTGAAGAATCTGCCTGACCTTTCAAAAAGACGTTTGTTGGACTTGTTGAGTAGTGAGAGACTGTGCAGTGAGTGTGGACGTGTTTCGCAAGGGTCCTCCGAATTAAATTCGGTTTCAGGTAAAACGTCGCGAGTGATTACTCCTATTATGCGTTTTTGCTTCCCCCAGAGTTAGTTATGCTTCTCAAGTGCAAGTGAATTAATTTTAATAATCGGTTTACATGATTTCATATTGAAATCATTTCGCATTTATAGGCCGGATGATGGCTACTTTTTTAGCAGACTTTCAGGGTCTGTGTATAGCTTCTATTAAATAAGTGTAGCAGTGTGTGAATAGATACGAAGTGATTGGTTTGTTTCTGACTAGCGCAGGTCGAATGTACAGTATATGATCGTGCAGATCACTTACAGTTGTGTTAAATCTATGTGAAATAAACAGCTGCTACAGCTACAATGCTCGCTGGAGTGGTTTGGACGCAGAAGGCAGATGAACCATCTGCTTTTGTGTTAGAGGGTTTTCGATTTTTTATTTCCTCTTTCTTAGAGCGCTAAAAAACGGTAAGTGTTTCATGTCGTCGATTTTCGTTGGCGCCCCACAAGTGTATCAAACTTATGCCGTTTTTCATTGAGGAGTTCTGGTGGTGTGGATTGCTCTGGTTTTGCACTTTCGAACAGAAATGCAACATTCTGACGATGTTTCATTGCCATTTCTGCTCAAAAGTGCGGAGCCGGGAGCTGTCCGTGCCACCGGTGTTTTTCAGTGAAAAACGTCATTAGTATGTGGTGTGAATTGTTGGTAGCTCACATCTCACATTTAGTATTTCTGTCCTATTCTCAGGCATCTTGACTGGATGTTTTGGTGTGCAGCGCTGAAGCTGTGTGGTGGTGATTAGACTCTTTTCTGTTTTAGAGAATGGATCTGATTTCCAAACATGCGGTATATTGTGCTGCATATTGAAGATCTAATGTGTAAGATGTAAGATCTAAGATCTAAACTAATAGTTTTTGCTTATCGAAATCAAATTTCAAAGCGGGTCATGGTGGATTCTGCCTTAGGTGCGACAGCTGATTCCAAACCAGAATTTGATTCGCGGCATCTGATGGGGTCCATTTTTTGGGTTCGTTGTGAGTTTTCGAACTTTTAGGTCTTTCTGTCCTTTTCTAAAATGTTACTTTGACTGGATATTTTGGTGTGGGACTTCAAGACTGTGTTGTGCTGATTTAACCCTTTTCGGTTTTTGGGCTGGAATGGTGTTGATCTTAAACCAAATAGTGTCTTAAGACACGCACTACAGTAACCTTTTGTGTCATATATAGTCACTCTTTCGAATTTGAGCGCTAGCGTGCGTATCATATTTCGCAACAGGTAAACTTTTATATGTTTTTGCTCTTACACAATTCTTACTTGTGTTAGTCGATTGGGAAGAAATCTGTTGTGTGATTCCCGGTCGGGTCTTTCTTTTCATCCTTGAACACTGACGATAACGTTTCGTTTTGCTGGTTCTAGAGAGATAAATGTCTTCTACTGGTAAGACTAAAATTGCTGCTCAATCCAATCAAGTATACTGAGATTTATTGCGGGAGGATATTACTGCATCAACTTCATCCAATGAGACTTGTACTGATGGGATGATGGTTGATGATGTGATTCCACCTGTTGTAGATAATCCGGATTCAATGGATTTACTGCCATCTGATATTTCGACCGTCGATGCTGAAAATCAAGATGCGCCGAAAAAGAAAAAAAGAATTTGAACAAAACCATGAGGAAGAAGTTGAATCGCCTGAAAGCTGACAGACTAGATACTTCCTCTGAGAAAAATTCAGCTTCTACAGTCGATAATCGCGTTCAAGTACGAATAGTGGACGGAATGTTTACCTCGGACTTGAAGGACGATTTACTGAGTGATCTTAATATTCTCCTTTATTCAACACCGCTTCATTCATTCCCAGCTTCACAGGTTGTGGGCTACGATACGGTGCTGTCTGGTTCTCTCCTGAGAACGAGGACAGTCGCGTCTGGCTCATTCAGAGGTTGGAAATGATAAATGAGAAGGCAAGGTTCAACAGGTTCGTAATTTAACCCTATAGCCAGCATGAAAATAAGATCTCGTTTCGTTATTCTTTGGAATAGCAAGGAAAGCTTGAAGGTGATCGATGTTTTGAAAAGGTTAAATTTCCATAACCCGACGATTCCGGCGCTTCAATGGAGGATCCTGAAGTCCAACTCCAGTGTTGCAGGTAGTCAGTTGATTATCTGCAGCATTGATGATGAGTCTCTGAATGTTCTGAAGAAGCTCTAATTCAGAATGAATTATGGATTTCATAAGGTAACAGTGCGTGTCATAAGATACAAACTGTCATCTGATAAAGTAAAACTTTAAGTCTTATTTTTTAAGTTTTATTTTCGTGCCAATAGGCACTCATAAAGCATTCAGCATTTATTCCGGAAAGCTTAGTGTTTTACGAGCAAAGATAAAACACCAATTTCCTTTAGGATTTGGGTGTCTCCATCTGCTTTCTAACCAGCAGAGCATTCCTCTGGGAGTGTCGAAAAGGGAGGGGGAACGTGCCATCTGAGCCATTATGTTCTGATTCCTGGTGAAGAATCTGCCTGACCTCGCAAAAAGACGTTTGTTGGAATTGTTCAACAAGTTTCTTGATCAAAACATTGTTCCACCTGACTGGAGACAAGTTATCGCCGTTCAAAAACCGGGAAAACCAGGTTCCAATCACAACTCATATAGACCTATTGCAATGTTGTCCTGCATCAGAAAATTGTTCGAAAAAGTTATTCTTCGACGTCTGACACTTGGGTCGAGACGAACGGCTTGTTATCAGATACTCAGTTTGGCTTTCATACAAATAAAGGGACAAATGATTGCCTTGCATTTCTTTCGTCTGACACACAAATTTCCTTCGCTCGAAAACTCAAAAACTTTGATTCAGTTTCCATTGTTGTTCTTTCAGACAAGCTCCACCAACATGGACCTCCAGCTGTTTTAAATATTTTTTTTCGGTTTTTTTAACGATATCAAACTAACTAGCGATTATAAGAAGAAAGAATATGAAATTATAGAGCCATAGTACTCAAGGAAGAGCAAGGATGTGAAGAATAAAGTGCGGAAAAATGAGACGTGACAAGGGTCATTTAAGTAAGTAGAAGACTTCTCGTATCTAAACTTTTACCTTCTACCAGAGGAGTCGAACTTAGACATCTTAGCGATACGAGTCATCCGAGTCTCTGATATGTCAGAAAGTAAAGGCAAACGACTTTTTCGTTTGATATTTACTATCCGAATCATATTCTTTCTCTTCTTATAATCTCTAGTTAGTTTGATATCGTTGAAAAAAACGAAAAAAGTAAAAATTACTGACTGACCAGAAGTCATAAATAAATAAGTAAAAAGTTTTAAATAATTATTTGCACAACCTTTTGTCAGAGAAGCGCATGCACTTTTCACATGACGATTTAACAACATTCAGAATTAACTACATGGGTCTATCGCAAGGCTCATGCTTCAGTTCGTTCCTCCATAATATTTACGTGAACGACATAAGCAGCTGGCTAGTAACCCCTTGTTCACTAAGACAATTGGCAGATGATGGCGTGGTTTCTGTTACTGGACCAAAAGCTGTTGATCTGAAAAATAACCTTTCAAGATACCTTGGATAACTTCTCCGTTTGAGCTGTTCATTTGGGTATCGAGTTCTCTGCGGGGAAAACAGAGCTGGTCGTATTTTCAAGAAAGCATGATCCCGCGCAGCCTCAGCTTCATATGATGGGAAGAATTGTCGCACAGGTTCTGACTTTCAAATACCTCGGGGTGTGGTTTGATCAAAGATAAACTAAAGATTACAATGTCCCTTTCGATTCATTGAAAAATGTTGGATCAGTTATCGTGAATCACTAGATGCGTTCAGTAATAATGTAAATTATTGGTTCTCCGTTAACAAGTGTCGACTAGTTCCGACAAAATGCCATGGAAACAATACAAGTTAGAAAGGAAGCAAACATATGTTTACATTCAGCACATAATGATTTCTTGTCACAACTGAATTTAATGCTTCATGGGATGAGGCAATAACAAACTAAATAAATTCTAGGCAATGACTTAAAATAGGTTTTGCTTTCTGAATGGAAGAATCACTGGATATAAGGCAACATTGCTCAATATCGTTCATACTGTAACTTGATATTTTTCGAAACATAAACAATCATTGCCATAATTACGACGCATCTAGTGATCAGACGTTCGTTGCTTTGCTTCAAAAGACTGAAACTGACTATAAACCGGGCTCATCGAGGGGTCCTTTGCGAATGATACATAAGAAATCGAAGTCTACTCTATCTTGAGTTTATCTTTGGTTTGATTCCATACGCATGTGGGGAGGACACATTAGGTTTCTGATAACAAAAAATAAACTTTCTTCGAACAATAACAGGATCTTGGTGGAGTGCTCATCTGGAAGATTTAATAAAATCGTATCAGACAACTATACTTTCAGTGATGGAATATGGATGCGTTTGCTTTCGTTCCGCTGCAAACTCTCATATTATCAAACTAGAGCGAATTCAGTATTGTTATGATATGATAAGCCCTTTGTTCACGAAGAGAACTATCATCATATCATATCGGTGCAATACGTCAAAGTAGGTAATAGATATAACCTAAATGATTGCAGGAGAATAGAAGTGAAAGAAGCTTGATACTGAACTTGATTTTTCTTTGTTCTTAGTATTGTGAAGACGGCACGACCACTTTGTTGTAATTTATTGAAAGATGGCTTTTTGGTCAATGTTTCTTTACAAAATATTTATTTTGCGTCAAAAGCCGACGTTTCGAAGGAATATCCCTTCATCTTCAGGGCAACTATAAGGTTAACATACATGATTAGTCACAGTTTTCACATTATACAATTTCATAACAAATTGTTTACTCACAAACGACAACAAATATTTTTCGTCAAGTGGATTGGAACATTGAAAATGATCAAAAACGGGAACGGCTACTCTACACTAAAAGCACAAACGGTGTGAAAACATTAATTTGAACGAACTACGATTTGAATTTGTATGTTTGTTTTAACTTACACAGTCACTTCCCCCGCACATCAAACCAGATTAAACATTGAAATATTTCTTAGTCATGGCTGATAATAGAGCAAAAATCAGAAAGAGATAGATGAGCAGCAATAGACAGCGAAAATGAGGAGATGAACACGTAGAGAAAGAAAGATACTGTTGTTAATGAGAGAGAGAGTACAACAAACCAGAGTATGCTGCATTTAAATTATGTGTATCGGTTCTAAAGTTAATGGTGGAACCATCTGTGAAAATGTGACACATTTCTAAAATTTGCAGTGCATTGATCCTATTATCTTGATCTAGAATCTTTGCACTATCCAAATCAAAAATGTGCTCAGATTCAATCATGTGCACCATTAACGCTGTCTTTTTATATTCATCCGTTTTGCTCTCACTCTGATTGGTGCCCGACGAGACGAATTTTTGGTACCGCTGTATCAAAGAGCGGTGTCCAGACAACCGCTGTTTCAGTTGCTGCGTGGTTAAGCCAATGTATGAGCTATCGCATTCTGTACACGGAATGCGATAGATTACATTGCGCCTTAGAAACTTCGAAGTGGAATCCTTGAGCCTCGAAAAAAGTGATGCGTTAGTTTTTATGCACTTAAACCCCAAACGCACATTCTTGTGGTTCCTCTGAATAATCTTAGCCAGAGCTGGGGTAAGTGCATCCACATGGTGAAGCGACCGGTACACTATTTGGTCGCTGTCGCTTTTGTTTCGGTTGTCATCGTTCAGTTTGTTCACAAATCTATTTATAAGTCTGTTGATGAGTGAACTTGGATAGTTGTTGCGGATTAAATAATCACGCACTGTTTTCTTTTTCTCAGTTACAGATTTGCACGTTGACAACCGAAACACTCTCCCAATGAAACCAGTGGCCGTGTTTAGCTTTTGCGAAAGTGGATGAAAGGAGAGAAAATTCAAAATTCGTCCCGACGCAGTAGGTTTTTTTGTACCAGTCGGTGACGATTTTTTGCTCCTCTGTTCTTATTAAAAGCATGTCTAAGTACGGCAGTTGGTTGTTTTCTTCCACTTCGCATGTAAATTGAATATGAGAGTTGTATGCATTCAATGCGTTACTCACATATTCAATTCTGTCTCTTGGGAGAGCGGTGACCAAATCATCAACATATTTTTTGAAAAATGGAATGGGCATACCGATCGTCCCCATCACTTGATCGAGCAAGGATTCCATTACCAGATCGGCAAGTGCAGGTGACAATGGATTACCCATCGCAGTGCCGGAGGTTTGCCTGTAGTAAGTGCCACGGAAGACAAAATAACTGGAGGAGAGATTGAAATCGACTAGTTGAGTGAATAAATCACTGTCTTTGATGGTTGTATTTTTCTCGATCGAACTCCAATTATTTTGCACCGCTTTGATAACCAGGTCTCGGGGAATGCAAGTAAACAAACTAACGACATCGAAAGAAACCAATACGTAGTTAGGTGGAAGGGTAACGTTGTTTATGAATGAACAAAACTCATAAGAGTTTTGAACATTGTATTTGTTCTGGTCAATCGATTGTCGTATTATGTTTGCAAGAAACTTTGAGAGATGATATGTTGGGCAATTAATGCACGACAATATGACTCTCAGTGGAATATTCGGTTTGTGTATTTTTGGAAGTCCATAAATTTTTGGACACGTTGCATTGTGTGTTATTAACCGAGACCTGGTGTTTTGGTCGATCATTTTTCGATCGTATAAAGCATTCACCAGTTTATTGTTCTTCGTTTGGACTTTGTTGGTCCAATCAGAATCAATCCTCTCGTATGTACTCTGGTCACCAACAAGGGCTTGCATTTTGTTTTCATATTCTTCTTTTTTCATTATTATAGTTCTGTTTCCCTTGTCAGCTGGCAGAACACAAACATCAGGATTGTCTCGAATGAACTTTTTGCTGATGTGATATGCTTCGATCAAAAAACGATCGACGGCACTGGTAGACGAATTGAATAAACCGTTCTTTCTTTTGTTCACGTAGTTTTGCATTATATTAGTGAACTGATTGCGGCTTGCCGTCTGTAGAATCGATTCCAAGTCAGCAATAATCTTAAAATATGGAATTTCTCGATTATCCTCGAAAGGCAAAGCAAACTTGGGACCATATCCTAATAAAACCATTGCTTCTTTAGGAACTACTACATCTGTAGTATTCCGTATCCAAGCGCCGTTCGTGGTGAAATTTACTTGTGTTTCAATTTCAACTTTAGCAAGTAAGCGGTTAAACTTGCTTTCAATGTTTATCTTTTTCAACCGACTCTGTCTTTTGAAGTAGTGGTCTTGCGCGTTGAAAAAGGAGGTGTACGTGTGCGGTGGGGTTACCTGTGTAATCTGACTGATGAGGACTGCTTTGTTCGCTTCTAACTTCTTGATTCTGTGGTAGCTATCTTTAATCTCGATGTTGAGAATCGCTCGTTTGAACCGATCCGTTGTCTTTTGCAGTTTTCCTAGGAACGGGCTAGCATCCTCCAACAATCCATTTATGCATCGGAAGGTGTTCTGTATGTGTGCTGGATAGAGGCCGAGTTTTCTACATTTTTGAAGGAAATCCTTTCGGCTAAGCTGTGCGCACAGTTTGTCGACAGTATGCGCATAGCTTTTGTATAATCTGCGTTGTGATAAAGGAAGGCTGTTGTAGAAGGTAACGTTGCTCAGGGTTTCACTTAGCGCCATTGTTGTTTTTATATTGTGAAGACGGTACGACCACTTCTTAGTATGTTGTAACGAGTTCCGAGTTAGGGATAGTTAGACGAATTATGTGCTCCACAGGTGCGTAAATAGTAACATTCATTGAGAACAATGCTTACCTATCATATCCCCTACTCAGGAAATACTATTAGTAGGTTTAAAATAGTCAATTTATTACTAGTAAGGTAAGATGATAATTTTCCCGAGCGTGACATTATATGCATATCTATATTGTAGGAGACGATTCTAGGTCGTACAATTGTTGATCAGACGGGGAATTATCTTTAGAAGTAAAACTAATTGTAAGTAAACATACTTGTGAACTAAATATTCAAACTAAATAACAAATAAATGGAATATTTTACATTCTCGAAAATTACGAGCTATAAGGCAACTGATAGAATCACTCCGTGGGACAAATGCAGCAACAATTAACCTCAAGTTGTAAGAATTGTGACCGGTCAGATCATGTGGAAAATATGGTTGCCTGCGACAAGTGTAATACTTGGTGGCACTTCGGTTGTGCAGACGTCACCGAATCAGTCGCTGATAGATCCTGGAAGTGCAATAATTGCTCCACCTTCTGTGACTCAATAACGTCAGTTAGATCAACCATAAGTGCTGAAACAATTAGAAGAAAGGAAGGCATTGGATGATCTTCAAGCTCAAAGGGACCGTGAGTACTTAGCCCAGAAACATTAACTTGAAGCTGAAGCGGATCAAAACCAATGCTAAAGAAACCTGCTACTTCGGAACCATCGTTTGCTGCTCAACCACGACTAAATACGATTGTGTTCTCACCGAAAGTGTTACGTATTTCGAAAACAAATTGATGATCATCAGCACGTGACGGGCCCTCCAGCACCAGGTGGTAGCGGCTCAAAAAGGTCTATGAACAGTAGTTCATTTATTTGATATGGGAGAATGCTTCTTCTCATGCTAATCAAAGTATAGTTTGCTGGTTTGGCTAGCTGATATACTGCATAGCCCTTAACGTATGCTTTCGCGTGTCTCCTCATACCTTTCCAATACACAGATTTCTTCATGAGCTCATATATCAGTCGCAGACCAACATGGCCAGATCCGTCGGGAAAATATGACAATACGGGTTTTATTCTAGTTAGTGTAACAATCACTCTCCAATTTCTGTCGTGTAAGTTTTTCATAAAGATCAAATTTTTCTCTTTCCGAATCGTTCATTTCCCGAGACAGCGCTCTTTCCCTTCTTCTAGATTGTTTTCGCATGGAAACATCGAGTCTTTTTCTTGCTTCTGTTGTAACTGCTGGAGGAGAATTTTGAGATCTCTTTTCTCTATTGTTAGTCTACCCAGCGTTAGAAACGCGCCTAGGTCACTAAGATTTTCACCACCTACAGGGTTACGAGAAAGCACGTGAACCCATAGATTATCGACTCCATTACGATAAACAACTTCGAAGTCAAACTGCTACAGGCATAATATCGAGTCATACGATAGATCAATACCCGCCATATTTTCAAGAAAACTAGAGCACGGTGGCCTGTAACGATAGTAAAAGGACGACCGAGCAAATACTGCCTCCACATCGAAAGAGACCATACAATCGCTAAGGCCTCAAATTCGGTGACCGTATAGTTGAATTCGGCAGGTTTCAATAAGCGGCTTGCAAAGGATACTATCTTCTTTTCGCCATTCTCATCTAGTTGAAAGAGCATTGCTCCAAGCCCAGAACAGGTACTGTCTGTTTGTACTAAGTAGAGATGGGCAAAACAGTTCACTTCAAAGGACCGTTCAGTGATGCAGAGTTCTATTGAAAGAACTAGTTCTCCAGAGCCGTTCGTTCGTTCCTTTCATTGTTGGTTTGTTTTAGTTATGAGCAGAACCGTTCATTTGAAAAAAAAATCGTTCAGCCACTGTAGCACTTCTGCTCTGCAATGACAGCTTGCCAAACAGGCATAAACTTGACAGGACCATTATAAGGTTTAATGTAGTGATGGGCAAAACCGTTCATTTTGAAAGAACCTTTGTATGTTTCTGCAAAGTCGACACGAAAGCTTAGGTTCAGAGAGTAAAAAAACAAAGAAAAAGGTCACACGAATGAGGTTTCGTTATGTCGCACTGTTTCAATAAGTCGTGAAAGGGCCTCGTGATCGCCACAAAAAAGGTGATGAAACGTGACACGTAGCTTACAAGGCCAAGAAAACTTTTCCGAGATTTCTCATCCTCCGGTTCCGGAGTGTTTGTAATTGCTGACAGCTTGTTAGGATCGATAGCTACCCCGTCTTTCCCAACGATATGGCCCAAGTAGTTTACCTCTCCTCTATCACAATGTGATTTCGTCATGCTGATGGTCATGTTGGCCTCTCGAATTCTTTCCTTTCTCATATAGAAAGGTTATGCAATCCATGCGAAAACCGACTTTTTAACCGGGGCCCGGAGGGTCGAATGCCATATACCATTCGACTCAGCTCGATGAACTGAGCAAATGTCTGTGTGTGTATGTATGAGTGTATGTATGTGTGTATGTAACAAAAATCTGCACTCGATTTTCTCGAGATGGCTGGACCGGTTTTCACAAACTTAGATACAAATGAAAGGTCTCTTGGTCCCATAAGGTGCTATTGAATTTTACCCGGATCGGACATCTGGCTCGGGAGTAACGAAGTAAAATGTGCAAAAAAATGAAGAAAAAGTGTACTCGATTTTCTCAAAGACCACTCAACCGATTTTCTTAAATATGAATTAAATTGAATATCTTGTAGTTCCATAAGTTGCTATTGAATTTTCTCGTGAACCGACTTCCGGTTCGGGAATAATGTGGTCAAATGTGCAAAATAACCTAACAACGTGCAATCGATTTTCGCGGAGACCGCCCATCGAATTTTTATAAACTTTGATTCAAATTAAAGGTCTCACGGTACAGGAGTTCCTGAATTTCGTCTGGATGCGACTTCTGGTTCCGGAGTTGTAGGGTAAAGGATGTTAAAAATTGTACACCGTCACTAAAACCGGCGAAACAAACACCGTACAGTTTTTTCTAAATAAGACACAAAACTCCACAAATCGATAGCCATTATCACTAGGCAAATAAAAAAACCAATTACGGCTATCTTGGTTCCCTTGGTTGTCGTATGTTCGAGTCCCAACCGACCTGGAAGGATTTGTAGTGTCAGTAGAACCGTAGCACCAGCCATACACTCTGAATCGGCTGCGAAGTCTGTTGAAACAGAAGGTCAAATTCCACTACAGGAATGTAATACCAAGGCTTTGGCTTTGGTTCCCGGTTTTTAGTTTCGGAAGCATCGTAAATAGTGGTCCAAAGTGGATCTCATTCCCTTTTCTCAGCGATCGTTTGACCGATTTCCACAAACTTAGATTCAAATGAAAGGTTTCATGGTGCTATACAGAATTCCTGAGTTCCATCCGGACCCGACTTCCCATTTCAGATTTATAGGGTAAAGTGTGTTAAATTTTGTACACCGTCACATGAACTGGCAAAACAAAAACCGCACCTATTCCGGTTATTCTGGTTACCGATCTCCGATTCCGGAAGCACCAAAAATAGTGGTCAGGGGTGCGAAAATTTAACTTTTTTTTATACTGTTGTCAAGCATAAGACAGTCACTGCCAACGATACGCGCAGCTGCTACGTTCAACAGTAGCCAACACACAATGACACGAGAGCTTGGCACAATTATGAGAGCAACGACATACGGCAGCAATATTGAGAGCAGTTAATTTTGTCGCACTCTCTCACAGCAGTCAAAGTCGCAGCGTTCGCTTTATGGTAGTGTACGTACATACTGGATAAGTAGCTGCATTGTTCATTTTCGGTAACGGGTTTCGAGAATGTCACGAGCTCAAAATGGCATGTCATTTTCATAACGGGACTATCATATCCGCTGTGACCGATCTGGGGCGATAAATTGAATGCGAACGGAGGTGTTTTTTACCGGTTCAATTTCAGTTTTGAAAAAATGCAATCACAAAGATTGTTCATGCAGATGTTTCAAAAATATTGCAAGTATTTACTTAAATTTCATACACGAAGCATCAGGAGCGAAGATTTTGCCTTTCTAGTATGACGCAAAGGCAAGAAATCTTACAGCAGAGACAATAAGTTTTGCGCTTCTATTACTTTTACAATTCTGGTTCATGCTAAACGGGGCTTAATTGTTTGATCGAAAAAGTGCATCCAAACTCTGGAACATTTACATTGTTATTTACAATTCAAAGCATTTACATTGCTTTTCTCACTGAACCGCTTCCTTTAAACGGGAGTGCAGACAAACAAAACAAGTAAAGATACACACAAAAACCGTCTGTATTGGGAAGCCAGACTTTCTTGTTCATATTTCCCTACTCCTCATGAGAATCGACATAACACGAATTTCAAAGTTAGGTCTTGTTGGCGACTGTCTCTCGAAAGTTGTTGAATTTGGAAGGAGCTACTCTTTATTGTGGCTAGCCATTCTCAGATTGAAAAGAGTAAAACAGCTATCGATGAGAGCAAACGGCGACATTCACGAGAGAAAATGTCATGAGACCTATGACATTTTTCATCTGCTACAGTTGTGGTCAAGTACAAACGACGACTGCTGTCATTTGCGCGGTTTGACTGTCTGTTGTTTCGTGTCATTCTCCAGTACCGTTAAATTCAAATGAAAGGTCTCACGGTCCCGTACAAAATTCCTCAATTTCGTCCGGATCCGACTTCCAGTTCCGGAGCTAGATGGTAAAGTGTGTTAAATATTGTACATCGTTACTTAAACCGGTGAAACAAAAAATACGCTAAAAAATTCTAATCTGGTCTCAAATCTACACGATAGCCATTATCAGGAGGCAGTTAAACAAACCGATTCTGGCTATCCTGGTTCCCGGTTTTAGATTAACGTCGAGGGAAAATATGCTCAAAAGCGGATCTCACTTTCATTTCTCAGAGTTTGCAGAACCGATATTTCCAATCTTAGGGTCAAATGAAAGTTTAGGCCTTATGGTCCTACCAAAACTTACTGCATATTTTCGGATTCAATATAAATTTAAGCCGTGGTTTAGGGTACGATGGAAAAATCGTATAGAAACTTCAAAATTTTAAAAATGACTGGTAGAGTTTGTATGTCATGTTAATTGGTGGCCGTACGAACCGACTTAGATTATACCGGTTCTCGGGTTCCGGTGCTGGAATTACATACAATAGTGAACTCACTTCGTTTCCTTAAGGATGACCTACGCGAACAAAGCATTGTTTCATTCTGTAGGTTATACTAGTTAATGCACAAGCAATTCCTTGGTTTCTTTCAAAAATCGAAGAGAAACATTTTGAATAGAATTCCACAGTATTATATATGAGAAAGGCATCATTACACCACTAGATGGATTAAAACAGGTATTGTGAACACCTTTCGCAGATGTATTAGGTGCTGTGATAAATCCAAGTACTTTTCTGTGAAATCTAGAACTTCTCCGAGAACTAAATCCATAGCCCTACTGAAGCTTGCTACCGATGTATTCAAGCCGAACGGCAAACGGTAAACACATACGTGCGGAAATTGAACATAAAATCGGTATATTTTCATGCTGTTAAATCGATCGTCGAAAAGAAGCCCGAAGCCCTTTCAAACTTTTGTAGTATGCCTCGTACATCCGGAGTTTTTTCGTTTTCTTTTACCAAAACTTTATTCAGTCTTCGTGCGTCCAGGCAAGTTCTCACCTCTTCTGACTTCTTTAGTGTAACTAGCAATGGGTTCACATATTGTATTAATTCCTCATTTTTTTTGCTTGAATGCTCACTTACACGGTCCATATAGTGGTGTGGTATCGGATACTGGCGAATGTTCAGGAATCAGAATAAAATGGCTCAAACGGCACGTTCCCCGTGTTTTTTCGGGGATTTGTGCCTTGCCATGAGTTGTCATCATTTTCCTGATAGGAAATAAAGGGAAGGGAGGTGTGGTATTGAGGAGATGTAGGGTTACAAGACGGCACAAACATACAGCAGGCAGTTTAAAACTTACAAGAAGTATAAACCACTAGCGAGAGAGCTAGAGCTCTTTTCCACATTGAGTTAAAAATCCAAGGATATCTCCAAGTCTTAATCCCTTAAACAGCGGTTCATCTATGTAATAGTAACCGAAAACACGATGTCTTAATTGTGAAACTGCAGGGCAATTACATATTAAATATGAAGTCCCATAATCTGATTCATAAAGGTCACATGAGAACGATTCAGCCCGCTGTACAGTGGCCATATGATAATTCAGTCTGCAGTGGCCAGTCAGACCCCTTACAAGTACACCGCAGGTACGTTTCGAGAAATGTAAAAGGTCCGTGGAAACGGCTCGGGAAGGTGCCTCCAAAAATATTTCTGTTTGACGGCAAGTCTGCAAACGCATCCAGTTGCTTTTATGCTCAGAGGAAGCCCAAGTCAGAATCTTCTGCTTTATCCAACACTTCGAAATTGGTACGGCCGGCTCAGGGCCAACGAAGTTGATCTCTGCACCTGCCCTCGCCAATTCGTCAGCCCATTCATTTCCTGTTATACCGGAATGACCAGGTACCCAAACGAGATTTATAGCAACTGGCTGCCAGAGCAGAAGTCTATTATTTTGCCGGATAAATTTCGAAGGAGGGCTGACTGAACACCGCACATTATTGCAAAAATTTCTGCTTGGAAGACAGTGCAGTAATTACCCAAAGAATAAGATTGTTCCCATCCCATTTTCCTACAATATACGCCAGCGCCAGCTCGACCCTCCATCAGTGAACCATCAGTATAGCAGACCACGTGTTCTTGCAGTTGGCTTTCTATGAAACCTGACAACCACTCCTCTCTAGAAGGAATTATTACATGAAAAGTCCTATATGGAAAACTACACGTGAGTGTGATGTCACTAGGGGCAAGAATCATCTCATCCCATGAGATCATTTAGGACCTCAGAATTGTATGGTTGTTACCCGAGTTTATTCGACTTTCTTTCCAGAGACTAGTCGCCTGTAGTCTGTAGGCACAAGATAGCGCTATTTGTTTTATGTGCACGTGTAAAGGCTTAATATTGAACAGAGCCTCGAGAGCAGCAGTCGGAGTAGTAGAGAAAGCTCCTGACAGCGCCATAAGTGCCATTCTTTGCAATTGATTTAACTTTGATTGGACAGTCACCACTGCTCCTCTTTGCCACCACACTAGACAGCCGTAAGTCAGTATTGGACGTATGATTGATACATAAATCCAATAGATGTATTTTGGCTTAAGACTCCACGTTTTGCCAAAGGCCCGACGACATTGCCCAAACGCCATGGATGCTCTTTTGATTCTGAACTCTATATGAGCATTCCAGTTCAGTTTGGAGTCAAGAATAACTCCAACGTACTTAACCGTGTCAGAGCACAACAATTCAGCACCATAGAACTGCAGAGGACGGGTTCCGGTTGTTATTCGCTTCTTTGTGAAAAGAATCAATGAAGTTTTATTAGGATTTACAGATAACTCAACTTGTTAACACCATTCTTCGACTACCTTTAATGCCTGTTGCATTATGTCAAAGATTGTAGCAATGCATATTCCAGTAATTTGTATAAGATAATCATCTGCGAAACCATATGTGGGGAACCCAAGTTCATTCAATTTTACCAGCAGTCCGTCAGCAACAAGGTTCCAGAGTAAAGGTGATAGAACTCCACCTTGTGGACATCCGCGAACGCTCACCTTCCTTATCTCTGCCTGTCTCAATGACGAATGAAGAATTCGATTGCTGAGCATTGCGCCTTTCCAGTTTGAGACGCAAGAGGGTACTCGATGTCAGCTCATCGCTAGATCTATGGAACGAAAAGATACATTATCAAAGGCACTCTCTATATCTAAGAAAGCGCCCAAGCTAGATTGCCTTACAGAAAAGGTTCTTTCGATATTGTAAACAACTTCGTGCAGAAGCGTAATTGTTGATTTTCCCCGTTGATAGGCATGCTGATTAGTGTGCAGTGGGTACTCAGCAAGGCACACATCTCTGATGTGATGGTCGACTATGCCTTCGAGGGCCTTCAGCAGAAAAGAGCTTAAGCTTATTGGTCTGAAGCTCTTGGCATCCTCATAATTCGGACGTCCACCTTTAGGAATGAATTTTACACATATTTCTCTCCACGCTTTTGGGATATAGCCGTAGGCTAGACTGCAAAGCAAAATTTTTTTCAAAACATGCTTAATTATATTGAATCCCCTTTGCAGTAAAGCTGGGAAAATTCTATCATTTCCAGGGGATTTGTAACTGTCAACGGCCCACTTGATCGATTCAATTGTGACAAGTGACCGTGCCAAAGCCCACGACTCAGGAGTACCGTTATGAGTTTCGATATTTGTTTCATGTTCAACATCCATACAACCTGGAAAGTGAGAGTCAAAGAGACAATGAAGAATGTCCACTTCGTCCGAAATAAACACGCCATTTTTGTTCTTTAATAAGTTCACCTGGAAGACCGGAGATTTCGAGAGAACCTTATTAAGCCTACTAGTTTCGTTCAAACTAGAGACATTTGTACAAAGATTTTTCCAAACAGCACGTTCGGCAGATCTGAGACATTTCTTGTACGCTCTACGAGCTACTCTGAACGCACTTAAGTCGTCACGGCCACGCCTGTTCCAAGCTCTTCTCATATCTCTTTTTAGTCTATCCAGTTCAGCTCTCCACCACGGAGTACCTCTCGTAGATTTTAGAACACGAGAAGGACATGTCTCTTCATAGGATAGGACGATGATGTAGCGTGCACGACGATGCTACCAATATCAGTCTGTCTAATCGCTCCACCTATCCGAACAAATGGTTTAAGCGCCACCTCTTTCGAGGACCACTTGTCGTGCCTAGGGTTGCCCGACCAGAAACCCAGCCTCAGGGCGGGTCGTTATAAAAGAGTTTAGGGGAACGATCTGGCAAACACAACCGATCCGAAAGGTACTCAGTTCAACAATCAACTATACCGCAACAAAACCCAAGAAATTCGTTTCTCTATCCAGATTAAACTTAAGAACACCAACTCGCGCGTATCATCACTGGAGGAAATCGTCCACCCAGAACCCTAAACCGTATCCGAAACGCGAGTGGTGGGACTAAGATTCCCAAGTAGTCCAACTCGGAGTAAACCACAAAAACTACACAATTATTACGACGCGAAACATGAGATACCTCCTCAAACCAGTAACATCTGTATAACTATAGCGACTATCTTCCTGAATAATATACACACATAATTTATCGACAGAACAGAAACATTTTTATATTTATTGAGTTAACTTTAGCAATTCGTAATCCTAACCTAGGTTTCCATCTCGGTGTTGCCTATACTAATTGGTACCTAACTGTGTGCGGGTGGATATCTAGCTATCTTCGTTAAGGTGCCATAATACTAGATTTAAAGCTCACTTTTAGGTGGGTGTCTAGGCTACCCCCTTTTTAACCATGCGCATGGATTTAATTTATAGCGTACTTACAGCTTTCTTCGCTGCTACCTGTTTGTATTGCGACGCTCCGCCGAATGATGACGATGCTGGCGTCGATACGGATGATTTTGCGCTGACGGCGTTTCGGTATGCTGACGCCGGAGCGGGTTTACGGCTGGACGTCCTTCGTGGGTAACTGTTGACAGTGTCGGTACGCCGGACTGCTGTCAGCAACAAAAAACGTGCACACCGGTTGGTTGTGACGTGTGGCTCTGATGGGCGGAAAATGACGAACTTCGCCCTTCTGGCGATTTTGACGGAGATTGCCAGAATTTCCAAGCCAGAGCGTGGGGTCTAGAGCGCGTCGCTGGATGAAGAACGGTGCGGCGAGCCGAAGAGCGTCTAAAGTGGGGAATAAAAAGCCGTCGCACGGCTACACGACGCCGTGAGCTTATTGTATCGTGATTGAATAGCACCATTGTAAATTACCTTTGTTATAATTTCCTTCCAACGCACACGATCTTTTCCCGCACTTTCTACTGCTAATATTAACGCAACACCTAAGAACAGAACTATTACCAATTTTTAGAGACATCTCATGTTTGAATTTAATACCTTCTAACACGCACCGCGGAACAAAAGTAAACACGCACTCTAGCCTCTTCCACGGTCTAGATGGAAATGGATTAGACCTTTTCCCTAAAACCCTCAGAATGCCGAATTTCAGTCTTAGCTAACCGGAAGTACGTAATTTTACCGAAGTAAGATTCGTATTTTCGAAAACCGAACTTCTTGGACAATAGTTTTAAGATTCGTTAGCTCATTCCCTCTCGAATCTTATGCATCCAACCATCTCGCGCCAATACCCTTTTTGCGTTCAAATCGTTATCTGGCGAACATTGATAAGACTACGCGAAAGAGGACTCTTCGGAGGCTGAAACCTAACCATTCGTATTGGTTTTGCAATATAGTGAGACCGATCGGTTATATAAAGAAGAGAAAAAGTTTGTATGCGCAAAGAAATGTAGATTAGCCGCCGGTGTTCATTCTTCATCTGATTAGAGATGCTTAACTTTTTACACGGAAGGGAATTATTTCAAGCGGCGGCTGACTTATTTGAATCATGACAAACGTGACTGCTACAATGAGTGAGTTCATCGTGTCAACAGCAATGTCCAAGTCCGCGGGACATTCAATAGTAGGAAAATACCCGTGAAACCTGGTTGGCAAGTTTTCACTATAAAGATCCCAATTTGTGGATTTTGGATTTCGATAGGTCGTCGTATTTGTGGTGACACCTAGGTGATCAAAAAATATAAACTTATGATCAGATAGCGAAGGTTCCGCTTCATCTCCAACTCGCCAGTTACCTAGTTCGTGGATAGCTTGGTTAGTGCAAAGCGTTATATCCAAAACTTCTTCTCTACCAGACCTAACAAAAGTTGGCCGACTTCCAACATTGAGAATATGGAGACTAGCACCACTAATGTACTCCATAAGCTCAAGGCCTCTCTGATTTATGTCAGTGCTACCCCAAATGATATGATGAGCATTTGCATCGCTTCCAACGATGAGTGGAAGGCCGGTTATTTCACAGTGCAGTACCACCTTTTTAAAATCATCAGTAGGAGACGATTCATCATGGGGCATATACCCCGAGCAATAGACATACTTTTTTTATGTTACCAAGAGTTGCGTTGACTAAAACTGCACAAATATCACGAGTGGTTAGTTCGGGTAATAGACACGCTGCAATCGAGTTGTTCACAAGAATACATGCGCGAGGCAATAGCAATGGACTGCTCATATCTACTCTGCTAAATACACTATAAGCAGGATTTATTAAATTTCCAACATAGATTTTTCCTTTCCTAAAGTAAGGCTTTTGAACCAGTGCAATACTAACCTTACTTTCCTGTAATATACGTGACAAGTTCAAAGTTGCAGTGCGCTTATGCTGAAGGTTGACCTGTGCTACCTTAATCATGTCCAAGAGTCATGAAAGCACAAGAGGCTGCCAAAAAGCAAAAACGCAGTAGCAAAAGAGAATAAATCGAGATATGTGAGTATCGCTTTCAACGACATTGTTCGCCCCAAATGAAAGTCAACTGTGATAGTCGCTCGTATGACGAGGGGAGCTTCTTCTTCAATTATTCGAGAGATGATGATATGCATTTGGCAAATTCGCAGGAAGACTATCCCCAACTCATGTGTCCAAAAAGAAATTCCGTTCGCGACTGGAACAAATACCCCCCTCCAGCCATTCAGTCCTCAGCACGGAAATACATCTTGACTTGGGGTTTCCCAGTATTGTCGCCTCTTACGACAGAGACATGAAGACTCTTGGGACTATTCTTTCTTGTTATAAGGTAATGGTACTAACCTGCCGGTCACCACACGGCAAAAATAAAGTTCTATGTAGATGAGAATTCGTTTTTATAGAGAAATTCATTTATTTAGTTCATCAAATACTGTATATAATTCCAAACATTCTGATTTCAATTTTGTAGATTGCATTTATACATTTAATTATTCATTTTTGTAATATTTTGATCTTTAGTCCGTCCTATAACTTTCTTGTCGTTGCACCGCAACTGAATAAGTGTGAAACGGTAGAAAATCTGAAAATTGCAGCACTCCAAATCCACAAAGGATGCATCGTCGACACCAAGAATTATGTTCCTCCGATCGTCCGAGCGGTTACCGGTCAGGGCTAGGATTCTCCAGCCGCGCGTATTCAGGTTAGGGTTAAGTTTTGCAATGTGCCTTAGAATCTCTCCGTAGAGAAGTCGTTTTCGCCCACAATTGGGAAAGACCCCCATTAATCTGTGTAGAGGCGCCGGGGGTGAGTAATCGCGCACTGTTAGGTTTATAGCGGGGTTTCTTAACGAAATATTATGAATCGACGCTTTAAGCCAGTCAAGACTCGACAGGTTAGCAGCATCTATCCAGAGATCGCCCGTCTGGAAACTGAAGCCATTAAACTTAGGCGGGTCCTGATCCACTGGAACCGCATCCTGAAGCACGTATAATTCGTTGAAAATAAAGCTGACGTGATTATCAAGAGTGCCACTTGTTGCTATGAGTAAACGGGCGATTGATCTCGTTTCAACCTTTTACTATTTCTATTATCTTCGGGACGCGGTGCGGAGCTCTCACGTCTCCTCTTGGAAGATGATGAAGCGGCATCTTACTCACTTTTATTGCACTTTTGTTCAGTTTCAACTACACCGGATTCTAAAAGTTTGTCCTCCTCGATAGAGTCCATAATTGAGTCAGCTTCGTTATTGTTATTCATTTTAACCACTGCTAATGATAACTTCCCGCGGAATAAACGGTATGTACGCGCCCAATTGAAAGACCAATTACAATTGTAAAAGCTGATGGTTGAGGTTGCTTCTGACTACTACTACTGAACCAACACACTTTTGGGAAAATTGGTATAAGTGACATGAGTAACACCGTTACTAGGTCAGAGCTCGCAGCCGATGGATGCTGTTGAGCCAAGAGTAATGTCTGAGCAAAACAAAAAATGTTGAGCAACTGAATGATCAATGTAAGCAAGCAAATATACGCAAACTCACGGACAGTGTGAATTTATATGATTTGTTGTAGTTCAGTAAACTGTATTTTTCGCCTGATAGTTAGCAGTACCCAGTAATAAATTCGGGTGCACTGTGCATGTGCGATTTCGGGTTCACTGAGCAGTCTTATATGTAGATCGTTATTTAGCGAAGATGAATAATATACATTTACAGTATACGTAGTATATACGAATGCCCACTTCTCAATGTAGTTGTGATATTGAAAAGGTAAAAAGAGTACTTATCTGAGCTAATGGAAACCTTTTTTGTTGATTTGGTCTGTCAAGAGATGAAGATTTCACCCGCGAATTTTAATCACACAAAACACTATAATTATCACTGAACTCGATCTTGATAGCAGATCGGACACAAATTAAAACAGTTTGCTCAACAATCGGAGTTGTAGCAAAGCACATTTACTGAGAAATTACTGAAAATTCCACAGTGATCACACCACAACCAACCCAGTTGGCGGCCATTACCTTTTTTCCACTTTTTAACTAGCAATGGGTTCACATATTGCGTGAGAGATCGTATATTAATTTCTCATTTTTTTGCTTGATTTGCTCACTTACACGGTCCATATAGTGGTGTGGTATCGGATACTGGCGAATGTTAATTGGTTTAACCGGCTGCTCGGCCATCCATGGAAGTTGACTATCAATGTTAACTTCCCTCTCCAAGCAGCCTAGATAGCCGTGTAGTGTCGGTAGCGGTTTCCCAACTGGCTAAGAATAACGCTACGGTCCACCTGTACCGGTGGTATAAGTCCACCAAACAGGTAAGCCGTGTGGCATCCGGCGGGATTATTTTTTACCAAGAATTGATCCACTGGTTTCCTGTTCCATGTCGTAAAAGGCCACAAAAATAGGAACTCCTAAGTCAAGGTGTATTTCCGTGCCGATGGCTGAATGGCTGCAGGAGGTTAAACATTGCAGTCGTGAACGGAATATCTTGGGTTTTTCCCTTACTGGATACACGCAATGCTTAGCAATCAACTTCTTTGATCATCGCTTCGGCAGGCCAGAGATTAGAAAGCAGAGTGTCTGTGGGTGTCCTCAAGGTGGTGTACTATCCCCACTTTTATGGAACCTAGTCGCTGATGGTTTGTTAAGGAAACTTAATAACCTTGGATTTCCGACTTATGGTTTTGCCGACGATTATCATATATTGATGACCGGTATAAGCATTAACACTCTCTTTGATTTACAGCAGCAAGCCCTGCGATCTGTTGAACAATGGTGTTGTCAGGTTGGATTATCTGTGAATCCGGGCAAAACATCAATGGTGCTTTTCACTCATCGTAGAATAATCACAGGAGCTCGTCCGTTACAGTTCTTCGGTTCAGAGGTCACTGTGGTCGATCAAGTTAAATACGTTGGGGTTATTCTTGACTCAAAACTGAATTGGTCTGCTTACATTGACTTCAGGATTGAAAGAGCTTGCATGGCTTTCGGCCAATGCAGACGAGCAGGATTGAAAGAGCTTGCATGGCTTTCGGCCAATGCAGACGAGCTTTTGGAAAATCATGGGGACTCAAACCCAGATATATTCATTGGATCTACACAACTATTGTTAGACCAATTTTAGCATATGGTAAAATTGTATGGTGTATGGTGGTATGGTGGCAGAAAGGAGAAGTCGCGACAGTTCAGTCAAAGCTAAATCATCTCCTAAGGATGGTCCTAATGGCGATGACAGGAGCATTCACAACAACTCCTAATGCTGCTCTAGATGCGCTACTGTGTATTAAACCACTACATGTGTTCCTAAAACAAGAAGCATTATCTTGTGCATACCGTCTTCGGGTTGCAGGGCTTTGTAACAGTAACCCATTAGATGCTACTACATCTGTAGAATGGTCGTGCTGGTGCTGGTGTCTACTGTCGTGAAATGAGGCTAGAGCAGTCTCATTCACTTGGTAGATACTGTACTGTGTTCCAAGCGGAAATCTACGCAATTCTGTGTGGAGTACAATCGGCACTTCAGCAGAGGATCTGTGGTAAACGCATTTATTTTTGTTGCGACCTTGGAGGCACTCAGTTCGAATGACTCACGGTCGAGTCTAGTGATCGCATGTCGAACTCAAATTGAAGACCTCAGCATTTCAAATGCTGTTTGCTTCTTATGGGTACCCGGCCATTCTGGTTATACTGTAAATGAATGGGCTGATGAGTTGGCTGGAGCTGGTGCAGCGAGTGATTTCGTTGGTCCTGGACCAGCTTTGCCACTTTCAACTGGTTGGGTAAAGGACAAGATACGTTCTTGGGCTGCATCCAAACATGCCAGCTACTGGCGCAGCTTGCAAACTTGCGCTCAGACAAAAGCATTTCTACCAGATTTGAGTCTGAAAGTGTCAAAGTGTCTACTGCATTTCTCCAAGTATCATTGAGGTATTCTGGTCAGAGCTCTGACTGGACATTGCAAGCTCAATTGTCACATGGCTGCTATTCAACGTGCTGAGTATTATTCGTGTGATTTGTGTGAATGCGATTGTGGTACTTCATATCATCTGATATGTAACTGTCCCGCATTGACGCAGCTACGTATCCGGGTTTTGGGTTCTCCATACATGGTTGAGTCTGTGTATGCGGAGCTGAAATTGAAGGATATTCTCTCGTTTCTCGCCCAATGTGGTAGGGAGCTGTGGTCAGAAGGGTTCATCGTTCTTCCTGGAGTGAATGAGTCCCTTCTGTATTCACCTTGAATAGGGTTTAGCAGATTGTTTGGCATCCTTTGGGGGGTACCGAATTTACTTCTGCTCGTACATACTGCGAGTCGTTCTGCATTCTTCCGGGAGTGCAGAGTGGTGTTGCTTTTGTAAGATCTCTAAATCCTCTCGGGGGTTGGAGGTTTTATTAACAGCAGACTGTTCGGGACCTCGTAGAGGTTCAGAATTTCCTTCTGCTTCCACTAAATGTGATCCTCAGCAGATTGTTCAGCATCCCTTAGGGGTGCAGAATTCACTTCTGCTTTTGTGTTTTTGTGTCGTCAATTTTTCCCATCCTCCTAGTCCAACCCTTACCATTTCCTTTCAATCCTTCCCTCTTATATATCGGGAAAATGATTCTAAAAACAAATTGATGGCAAGGCACAAATCTCCAAATACCAATGGGAACGTGCCATTTGAGCCAATTTGTTCTGATTCCTGATTCAGTAAACTTTATTTTTCGCCTGATAGTTAGCAGTACCCAGCGGGGCAGAAACCGCGAGAGTGCGAATCGGGTTCACTGAGATAATAAATTCGGGTGCACTGTGCGTGTGCGATTTCGGGTTCACTGAGCAGTCTTATATGTGGATCGTTATTTAGCGAAGATGAATAATATACATTCACAGTATACGTAGTATATACGAATGCCCACTTCTCAATGTAGTTGTGATATTGAAAAGGTAAAAAGAGTACTTATCTGAGCTAATGGAAACCTTTTTTGTTTATTTCGTCTGTCAAGAGATGAAGATTTCACCCGCGAATTTTAATCACACAAAACACTATAATTATCACTGAACTTGATCTTGATAGCAGATCGGACACAAATTAAAACAGTTTGCTCAACAATTGGAGTTGTAGCAAAGCACATTTACTGAGAAATTACTGAAAATTCCACAGTGATCACACCACAACCAATCCAGTTGGCGGCCATCACCTTTTTTTCCACTTTTTAACTAGCAATGGGTTCACATATTGCGTGAGAGATCGTATATTAATTTCTCATTTTTTTGCTTGGTTTGCTCACTTACACGGTCCATATAGTGGTGTGGTATCGGATACTGGCGAATGTTAATTGGTGTTTCATCAGTGAGATAAATTTCGTGTTCATATATATTTGTGCGCTTCGGGACAGTAGAGAAAATATTCTGAAATTCATCCAGCAGGTTGTTCAGCTCTTGTCGCTGGACTAACGTTAGCTCTGAATAGGTACAATATTTCACTAGGGGACGTTCGCCATCCGCTTTCCTAATTAGCTGCCGATTTTTTTGTTGTTCCACGTTCTGGACATTTTTCCTGGAAATTTGCTTACCTGTCACCGCCTAGGCGAAGATGTATTTCCCACGTATTGTGGCAGATCCTAGCTCATGCATCTTGGGGGACCAATTCACCAAGGATGATTTCACAATACAAGTCCTCAACAACTACGAGGACGACGTCAACAAACTTTCCTTGAACTGCGGCTGTAACAACTGCGGCTAGGCGAAGATGTATTTCCCACGTATTGTGGCAGATCCTAGCTCATGTATCTTGGAGGACCAATTCACCAAGGATGATTTCTCAATACAAGTCCTTAACAACTGCGAGGACGCCGTCAATAAACTTGCCTTGAACAAAAATTTGTGTTGATACGCGGCTGCACTTTTTTCTATAGCTCCCCGTGTTGAAGTGTTGACCACAGGTTGTTCATCGGTATCGATGTTCATATGTGACAATTTTTCGTACAACTGGTGGGAAATACAGTTGATCTCGCTACCTGTGCTGACTACAGCGTTCACTTCCAGCTCTCTTATGTGCAGTATAAGTATGCAGTATTCAACAACGGTTGACCGAACTTCTCGATTGCATTGTCTTGTAGTCATTTTATTTCTGCCTGTTGCGAGGTTTGTGGGCCGTGGATTGGAAGCAGTGGTTATTTCCGAACGTGATCTACACGAGCTCATTTGTTGATCTTCTGTCTATGGAGAGCCGCATAGGCGGACGCTATATTCACACAAGTGTGCACCACATATGAGACGTGTTTTTGGAAATGTCTGGGAAGCAACAGTTATTAAAATCAACATGTCTGGCTTCAGTTATTAATGTCAAAAAGTAATCTGCCATTTACGTTCTCGAGCGGAACTCGAAACTTCCGTGCATTAATTCATCTCTGATCCGCCCGCTGTTCCCAAAATTGTTCCAAAAAATGCGGGTGGGTAATGTCAGAGACATAACTGGATGTCGTGAATACGAAAACAACTGACATGTTCCTTAACACTTCCGAATATCAATTAGTTGATCAATTGTACGAATTATGCAAGCATTCCCCTTTTCCACATTTTACGCAAAAACAAAGAAGGCTTCACTTGATCTATATTACTGTGAATTTCACACAGCGAAAAGTTCTAAAATCAAATGAAACAGTTCTAGATTTGCACTAAACTGAGGATATTTACCTTCGATTTGCGAGCGAGAAATCCTAATAGAAAACTGTTAGAGCCATTAGAACGGCTGATTTTGTGTAATGCTCTCCACCGTTGTTTTTTCACTAATGTAAATGACTGGCAGCTGTGACGTAATCGCTCTTGTCGGAAGCGAAACTAGCTTTGCAAACGACACAAAATACATCTGCTCGCATTGGCGATAGAATCCAAACTGATCCAATTTTTGTTAGGAGCTTTCTTTTTACGTGATTTCGTTTGTAGCTTTTTCACTAATGGGCGGTCCTAACGGCTATAAAAAAAGTACGAGTCAGAGACATAACTGGATGTCGTGAACACGAATAAAACTGACACTCTTTCTTTATACTTCCGAATATCAATTAGTTGATCGATTGTGTGAATTGTGCAAGCTTTCTTTTTTCACTACTAGAATTGGAAACGATACACCTAAACTAAAGTACAGATTAGTTACATTAAACATTCGGACACACAATTAAATATTACGAAACAACCAGTATAGTTCTTTATGATAAAAAAATGGTGGTTCTGAAAGGAACTTTTCATTAATGGCTTCTGAGTCGGTGCTATGCATTTCATATAGCAAATCAGCAGAAAGTTCTACTACAAACTACAAGTGGTTGAAAAATAGGCCGTATACAGTATAGTGAGGAAAATTTCGCATAGTTTTTTGGGTATAGAATTATTGTTCTAAATAGCAACATACAGAATTTTGATGTCAATTATTTCATTTCGGATTGAAATATTTTTGTGAAAAAATATTTCGACGAAAAAAGTTATCAAAATGCCATACGAGATAAATTTCTGGCATTCAGAAGGGCCAAATTGTGTAATTCTCAGATATTGAACACTTGTGAATTTTGCACAAAACTAATCAAGTTATCCTGGAAACTGGCTCTGTGACCTGAGCGTTTGATGCTTTACACCACGCAAAAGGTCTACTTCCATTGCCGACTGCTCCTCCTGACGATCGAAGCCCAAATGAGAGGACGACCTGAGCTTTTCACGCTTTATAGTACTTGGTTTGTTCTTACTGATGTTGGTGGGAGAACCTCACCTCGACATCCAGTTCCATCTGTAGCAATAGAAGAAATGAACAGTTTATCAAAGATTACCTTTTATACTCGTTCAGTAGATAATCGGATCTGATATGTGCCTGACTACCTCCAAACCGTCGTCCGGGTGCGAAAAAGTCAAGCAAGCGTGATGAATTTTCTTCACTTTTCCAAAAGTTTAAGAAAACTTTGTTTTTCAGTTATTTATGGTTATCTCATGCTGTTGAAAATTTAATCACAAATTCATATTTTCGATAGCTTGTAGAATAAATTATGATGTTGGGTTAAGTACATCAAGAGATATTCGCGATAAACTTCTGCCCATTCTTGTACAGGGTAAATTTTGAAAAGGCGCCCCATAGTAAAGTAAGTCGAATTCACGACAATAGCCGCATACAGAATTTTTATGTCGAATATTTCATTTCGGATTTGCATGATTTATTGAAAGAAACTATCAATATGCTGTAGGGATTCATTTCTAGCATTCAGAAGGACCAAATTTAGCAACTCACTGCGATATTCACCACTTTTCGGAACATTTTTCTCGAACGATTTGTTGTACAGCAGCAAATATTTTGTTCTCTTCCTAAAAACGCGTTTTAATTGGCTGGTGTTGACATGGGTCAAATGAGACAGGTTTTTCAATAGTGTATTATTGAAATACTTCAATGCTTTTGCAATACACGTTTAAGTTGAAAAATTTCGATTCTATTGGTAGTTAGATTATATGAATCCTTTCACAGATCACTGAGCTATGAGCTTTAAAAATACGAGCAAGGCAAACGCGCCTTATGAATTATCCCCTTTGATACTCGTTTATACCAAACATTTCAGAAAAGTTTAATTCTAAATTATTTGAGATTATGTCACACAACTGATAATTTTATCATAAAATTGTGATCATATTTTCGATGGCGTGGAGCAAAAAATATCTTGATTCGATAGATACAAGACGAGGTATTCACGATCAAAAACTTATCACTCTCTCAGAGGGTAAATTTTGAAAAGGCACCCCATAGTAAAGTAAGTCGTATTCACGAAAAAATATGCCAGACATGATAGTAAAATTTAACATAAACATACCAGATCGGCTTCCAATCGAAACCGGATTTTGAATCCCGCTCACTCCAGCACTTGATTGGCGCTTCCAGGACATCACTGGACACTGCTCCTTTCTGACGCACTTGTCTCAAAAGACGACTCGGTTCTTCTTCAGTATTTTCCGATGGAGGCACCTGTCGCTTCCTCTTGCGATGGTTAGCAAGATATTTTGCCTGAAGATACCGTGATCGCGCCTTAACAAGCACTTTCAATGAAAGCTGTATCCAGAATGAGGAATCGCTATTTTAAGAAAATTTGCCTCCAGTTAAAGAGTTCAGCACTATGTATTTATTACTCAAGTTAAAAACTTATCTCTATTTCTCTCTTAGAGGGTACGGTGTTAAGAAATTTTTTCTTTTCGCAACATTTAAGTCTGTATTGTTCATGAGAAGTAAAATACAGATTAATCTGTATATGTGGCAATCTTATTTCGCACGGCATATTTCGAGACGACACCCATACTTGTATGAAGATGTTTCTAAATCAAAATGTCCTTTTTTGGAATTGCGAAACAGCGTTACTGTCGTAATTGGATGTGTTAGATATCACGACCAAAAAGCGCCCCATACTAAAGAATTCACGACAAAAAATACATATTGATCTGTACGTGGCAACTCTTTCGCACGGCATAGTTGTATACTAGTATAAAGATGTATTCAACATCATCACTTCCACTTTCGCATTGCCGTTCGTAATTGAATGTGTTAGTGACGGTGCAAATTAATTCAACTTCTCGTGTGTGCCTTATTTCGGCAACAGTTGCTCAGAAAATGGTAGGAAAGCGACAAAATTCAACTAGTTCATTATGATTATCTTTTTTTAGCACTGAAAAGTGCTATTTGAATGTGCCTGCTTGCTGGACTTCTTGGCTGCCTTTCTACGGGTTTTCGCTGTCATCGTGCTGACGGCGTCTCGTACATTCAGAGTAGCTGCTTTAACTTAAATGACGCTATTTCTCACATCACATTTTATTTTATACCTGCTACTGGTGACGGTGTAGGGGTTTGTTAGAATTCCTTTCCTGTACGCAGAACGGGAAACAGTGAGACGACACGTCCTCGATGTTGCTCTTGTGTGTCTTGTTTCGGGAACAGATGCTCAGCAAATGGTAGGAAAAATGAACCACTCAACTTTTATATGGATGTTCTTGTATAGATGCAGTACTGATTGTCTGGTGCTGTCATAGGTTAAATCAAACAGGTTTTTCAAGAGTGTACTATTGAAAAACTTCAATGCTTTTTCTAGACACGCTTAAGTTGAAAATTTTCGATTCTATTGGTAGTTTGATTATATAAATCCTTCTACAGATCACTGAGCTATGAGTTTCAAAATACGAGAAAGGCAAACGCGCCTTATGAATTATCCTCTTTGACACTCGTTTGTACCAAATATTTAAGAAAAGTTTAATTTTGATCTATTTGAGATTATGTCACACAACTGAAAATTTTATCATAAAATTGTGATCATATTTCCGATGGCATGTTGCAAGAATTATGTTGATTCATTAGATACAACAGGAGATATTCACGATCAAAAACTTATCACTCTCTCAGAGGGTAAATTTTGAAAAGGCACCCCATAGTAAAGTAAGGCGTATTCACTACAAAAGTAATACGGAATAGATGGAAAACTGTTAATAAATATCCAAACCCACGGGACTAAGTTTTCACCTCGCCTTCTAGAAACGATAAGGCAATTTGTAGTCGCTCATTAGTTAGGGGCTCAAATCAAAGTCTTGGCATTACATTCCTTTTGTGGAATTTGACCTTTCTGTTTCAAAAGATTTCGCAACCGATTCATAGCGTACAGAATCATTTCATGGCTAGTACTACGATCCTACTGACACAACGAATCCAGCAACGCTCCCGCAGAAATCACTTCTGTCAAGTCGCGGGCGTTTGTCCGGATTACTCATAGCTAGGGGCTATCCCGCACAGCAGGTCATTAAAAAGGCGGGTGATTAATGTCAGAGACATAACTGGATGTCGTGAATACGAAAAAACTGACACGCTCCCATCACTTTTCCGAATATCAGTTAGTTGATTGATTGTATGAATTGTGCAAGCTTTCCTCTTTTTCACTAATAGAATTTGAAGCGATACACCTACATTAAAGTACAGATTAGTTACATTAAACAGCTACTATTCTACAACTATATATTCCAAACTTGAAACAATTCCTTTTTAATTTGCTAATATAAGAAGCTAGGTACGACAAATTTGTCGTTTATTTTTATTGAAGCTATGAAGCTCGAAGATATCTGATTCTTCTCGAAATTTCAGTACGAGACAATTGCAATGGCCTGGTCTGAAATGTATCTATGATCTTCGGTATGCAAGAGTGATTCTAATAATAATAATAATAATGATAATAATAAAAATAATAATAATAATAATGATAATACAGATTAATCTGTATATATGGCAACCCTGTTTCGCATGGCATATTTTCACACGACCCCATACTAGTATAAAGATGTGTTCAACATTCGCTTTCGCATTGCCGTTCGTACTTGAATGAGTTAGTGACGTTACAAATCTGCCATCTTTTCGGTGCCATCGTGCTGACTGTGTCTCGTACGTTCAGAGTAGCTGCTTTAACTTAAATGACGCTTTTTCTCACATCACATTTACTTTTATACATGCTAGTGGTAGCGGTGGACGGACGTCCCCTTTGTTAGAATTCCTTTCCTATACGCAGAACGGGAAACAGTGAAACGATATAAAAGAAAGAGTTAGCAGAGCGGCAGCCAGTAATACTGAATTGGTCGTCGAGCTGTTAACAGCATATTGTGGAATTTTTACGCAGAAACACGCACACAGGAGGAACAGTTAAGGGCAAGGCAAAGTCCCGCTTAAACCGTGCTGGGCTGAAGTGCCCAGTTGGCGGCAGAATCCATCGTTTGCCTCGGAAGGGGAACTACGCCGAGCGTGTCAGTGCTGGTGCATCGGTCTATCTGGAGACAGTGATGGAGTACTTGGTTGCCGAAGTGTTGGAATTGGCCGGTAACGCTGCCCGTGACAACAAGAAAACGAAAATCATCCCTCGCCATCTGCAGCTGACCATCCGTTGAAAACCCCGTCCTTTTCAGGACGACCACATCACTGTGATAAAGAAATATTTAGAATTGCTTTAAGTTGAGCCAGTTCTGATACGCCTGGAAAATAGAATGCGCAAATCAAGTGGAAACATTTGTTCTAACAATTTTTGTTTTCGGCCGCATACTAAAGTAATCGCGACAAAAATACATATTGATCTGTGGCAACTCTGTTTCGCACGGCATATTTGTAAACTAGTATAAAGATGTGTTCAAAATCATCACTTTCGCTTTCGCATTGCCGTTCGTAATTAAATATGTTAGTGACGGTGCAAATTATTTTAACTCCCATATTGATGAATCTTTTGGTAGGAAATATTGAGATCTGAGATGGTTCTCGTGTGTGTCTTGTTTCAGCAATGGGCCTTGCTGGACTTTTTGGCTGCCTTTTTCGGTGTCATTGTGCTGACGGTGTCTCGTGCATTCATATCGGAAAACAATGAGACGACAGGTCCTCGATGTTGCTGTCGTGTGTCTTGTTTCGGGAAGAGTTGCTCAGCAAATGGTAGAAAAAATGAACCATTCAACTTTTATATGGATGCTCTTGTATAGATGGAGACATCTCGCGTTCTGATTGGCTGGTGCTGTCAAGGGTTAAATCAAACAGGTTTTTCAATAGTGTACTATTGAAAAATTTCAATATTGTTGTAATACACGTTCAAGTTGAAGAATTTCGATTCTATTGGTAGTTAGATGATATAAATCCTTCTACTGATCACTGAGCTATGAGCTTTCAAAATACGAGAAAGGCAAACGCGCCTTATGAATTATCTTCTTTGATACTCGTTTATACCAACATTTCAGAAAAGTTTAATTGTGAACTATTTAAGAATATGTCACACAACTGAAAGTTTTATCAAAATTGTGATCATATTTCCGATGGCATGTAGCCAGAATTATGTTGATTCGTTAGATATAACAGGAGATATTCACGATCAAAAACTTATCACTCTCTCAGAGGGTAAATTTTGAAAAGGCGCCCCATAAAGCTTGCTTCATTTAGAATTGGAACAAACTTTTGCTCATATTGTGGCGCTCCTGGTGGACGGATTTGGAAGCTCTTGGCGCCCACGTGTCGGGAATTTTGTCAGCTTCACGTATGATTTTTGACATTCCGAAAATCGACTGTACTTTGTAAACAATCAACATGGAAGCCGAAAGAAGGAAAAAAAAATTGTGCACAGTTATTTGGAAAATCTATTGTGGTCTGCATCTAGGCTAGCTAAACAGCTGAAATTGCCCAGAAATACCGTATGGCGCGTTATCAAATGGTATAAGAAAACATTGACGACGATTCGGAAGCCTCAAGCCGATCGTTGGAGTCGAACTGACGACCGGAAATTGCGTGGTAAGATTTTGAAGACGATTAAGAGAAGAATCCTAATCTGTCGGACCGTGATTTGGCCAGAAAATTCGGTGCTGCCCATAGTACCGTGAGGAGAACTCGACTCCGGGAAGGAATCAAGTCGTATCGAGCTAGCAAACAGCCAAATCGGACCATGAAACAGAATAGTGTGGTCAAAATTCGTGCTCGGAAACTATATGACCAGGTGCTGACCAAGTTCAACGGGTGTCTTCTGATGGACGATGAAACCTGTGTCAAGGCTGACTTCGGTCAAATCCCAGGTCAAAAATTTTACTTGGCAACGGCTCGGGGGGATGTTCCAGCCAAATTTAAATTTGTTTTTGCCGACAAATTTGCAAGAAAATTTATGATTTGGCCGGGCATTTGCAGCTGCGGCAAAAAACGAAAGTTTTCGTTACAAATAAGACAATGACATCGGAACTATACCAAAAAGAGTGTCTCCAAAAACGAATTTTGCCGTTCATTCGATCCCACGACCATCCTGTAATGTTTTGGCCAGATTTGGCAAGCTGTCATTACAGCAAAGCCGTTTAAGAATGGTATGCAGAGAAAGTGGTCCAGTTTGTTCCGAAAAACGTTAACCCACTCAACTGCCCCCAGTTCCGCCCTATTGAGAAATACTGGGCAATCATGAAGAGGAGACTCAAGGCAAAGGGAAACGTTGTCAAAGACATCAATCAGATGACGACCTGGTGGAATAAGATAGCTAAAACGATGGACGAAGAAGGTTTGCGCCGCCTACTGAGCCGTGTTACAGGAAAAATTCGAGAATTCCTTCAAAACCGTGACGAATAATTTTATCCGTATTTTTTCTTAAAAGTATGAAGAAAACGCTACATTTGTATAAAAAAAGATCTTGAATACAATAATAAATAACTGAAATACAGGCAATTGTCTTTGTTCCAATTCTAAATGAAGCAAGCTTTAGTAAAGTAAGTCGTATTCACGACAAAACGGTGAGGCGTAGCCGCATTAGACCTTGCAAAATCGCGGTAAATTAGAACAAATTCTATTAAGCAGCATGCTGATCTGTTATGTCAAATAATCATTATGCCAAACAACTTTTATGCCAAATAACCATCATGCCAAATGATATTATACCAATAATAATATTCTAGTAAGATTATTCGGTTGCGTAAGTGCTTCCAATATTTCTTTCGCTCTATCTTCTAGAAGTACTCTGTAGTCATTCCAATGTGGTATTAGTAGTCCTAAGATTCCGTTTTCTAACCCAGGTGGTTTGAACGGTGGTGGTGGGACCGGTCCGGATAGAGTAGACTAATGTGTTTCCATTGGTGGCAGTAACACCGGCATATTTGCCGACCAAAGTGGTACACCACTGCAGAGCTTTCATTTGGATTTTGATCGTCGGGAGCAGCAGTCACCAGTAATGAGAGCAGACCTTTTGCGTGGCACAAAACCTCAAACGCTTAGGTCGTGCTCTAATTTGGACTTCGGTTGTCAGGAGGAGCAGTCGGCAATCAAAGCGCAGATCTTTTGCATGGTACAAAACTTCAAACGCACAATTGGCAGAGCCTGTTTCCATTCAAAGATTGATCGATTGCAACATTTTTCTGCTGGTCGTTTGCATTGGAGCAATATACAAATAACAACGGACAAAAATGGAGAACATTATGCAAAATCAGCCCTTCTAATGGCTCCAAATGTTATCTAAAGAACTATAAAGATTGCTTCTTTGCAAATCGGAAATTAGAACCATCAGTGTAGTGCAAATCTAGGATAATTTAATTAGCTTTATGAAATTGTGCAACAGTGTTTTACATCGTTTTATTTATTTATTTTTTTATTCAGATTTTTATTTCGACTCATATGCACTTAAGCTTAACGTGGCCGTTTAACAACAATAAAAATATATTTTCTCTTATGGCTGGATCTAGTTGTCATCTTTTCCCTAGGAGGAGAGGCGTTTTCATTGCTATCCAGCTATTTAAGGAGGAGCAATGGCTCGCTATTCTTGCTCCCATCTATTGGTTCGGTGTCACTTGCTGGAATCATCGTTGTTACTTTTATTTGCCCAGGTGTTGGGTGTAGTGTTAGTTGGTGTATCTTGTTCTGCATGAGTTGCGACGATAGGTATCGTTGAGCAGGATGCTTCATTGTTGTTGATGGGTGTCTCCGATGTATTGGGGTTTGTTGGGGTTGATGTGGAGGGAGCGCTTTTGTCCTTTGATGCGCATTTGCGGAATTGCGTATGGGGCTACACCTTTCATTTGAAAATAAGTTTGTGAAAATCGGTCGCGCCATCTATGAGAAAAGTTAGAACACAGATTTTCATATTTTTGTATATTTTACCCCATAACTCCGGAACCGGAAGTCGGATCAAAACAATATTCAGGAATTTTGTATGGAACTACAAGACCTTTCATTTGAATCTAAGTTTGTGGAAATCGGTTCAGTCATCTCCGAGAAAAGTTAGTGCAAAAAAACGTTGCATACACAAATACGCACATACACACATACATTTTGCGTACTCGACGAACTGAGTCGAATGGTATATGACACTCGGCCCTCCGGGCCTCGGTTCCATAGTCGGTTTTCACAGTGAATGCATAACCTTTCTATATGATAAAGGCAAAACATATACGCCTTCCAATTCGTCTTCTAACGAAAACAATTTATTGACAGGTAGATCGACCACGTCATCATCTTCTTCTAATGACAGTTACGCCGACGACACGACCAGGCACTTCGAAGAAAAATCAGCATTAAAACTGTTCGCTAACGATTCACCGCCAGTTACCACAAATCTAGCGACCCCTTGTAAATGATAAACATAATCTTCTCGAGCAACACTGTTTAAGTTGCTATGGACTAGTTACCAAGGAACTCCAAAACAAATAAACATGTGTTAAAAGCGGTGGAATAGTTCTATTAGTGTTAAACTTTGTCCAAATTAAGCAGAAATGCATTTAAATGAACTCGATTTTCGGAATTTAATCGAAACTATGGATGAAACCAACGAACGAGGACAATGATTTGCTTCCAGCGATTCATCCGTACAATTCAACTGCTAGCTTTTCTGGGCAGTAGGATTCGGTGTCATATGCCGGTGTCAAAATAGTTTTGTGTCGGTTGATTGCGCAGCAGTGGAAACAGTATTTCACCTTGTTGGCCACTATTCGAGGATTACTAGTGGAATTCCACCAAGAAATCATTTCACCGTACGTTATGCAGGCCCCGCAGAGCACTAGCCTCGCTCAGCTCGTTGTCGGTCATTTCCATGTCTTCCTTCTCACACAACGGTTTCAAGTCAAGACCCGAATTTTGAACTTGGCTTTATAAAAGACATAATTCATACTCCTCAATTTTTACATTCCGCTCGAGTCAGGTAAATCCATTAAAATATTCCGTAATATAATAACCGATCTGAAATTTATTTTGTTTACATTCATCTTGCCTTCGATATGCCAAGGTTATGGTGACTGTTATTCAAAATCAATAAATATAGCAACTTGTGCTGCAAGTTTAAAAAAATCCACTAGCGTTTCCGATTTGACATTTCCAGTTACTGAGGGGTAGTTAAATTTACGATACAGTTTTGATAGACGAGTGGCAGGTCGTGTCGTCGGTTACGCTTTGGTAACAGGACAACTACCACTCAATTCTGCTAATGTAAACAATAAAAACACAGGAACGCCTTCCAGATCATCTTCTAACGAAAACAATTTATTAATAGGTAGATCGGCCACCTCATCTTCTTCTAATGGCAGTTACACTAGTGCAACAGGTAGACATTTACCTACCAATATTCCTCCAACGCCATTCGCTTCTATAAACGAAGTCGATTTAGGCGATATAACGGAAAATAAAATGATCTACCTACAAGATCAACTTTTTCAAATAATCATCCGAATGAATTCGACTCCATCAATAAATAAATTAAATTAAAAAAAATAAAATCGAGTAAAGATGAATTTTATAATGTTCTCAAAGTTCTCAGAATTCATATTGCCATTGTGACAGAAACATTTCTTAACCCAAATGTCAAATTGAAAAGCAACCCACATTATGTGGTTCATCGTTTTAACAGGTTTAGTGGAATGGGTGGTGTAGTTGCCATTTTTGTCCAACAAGTTGCAAATTAAACATCGAATTTTGCCTTCTTTCAATACTAAAGTTATTAAAGGGTTAGGAATCGTTAGGAAGTTGAAACCATTCATGGAATTTATTTCATCGCTGGAGCAAGTTTGCCATCCCAATGCACCGGCGAACAATGAAATTTTATTAAAGGCGATTTGCGAAAACTCATACCATATCGACCGAGATTTTTCGTAATAGGGGACTTAAATGCTAAGCATGTCCAGTGGAATTGTAGGCAAAATAACAGTAATGGTAAAATATTTCATAATCAACTCTCAGCTGGTTACTTCACAGTTCTTCATCCCAGTAATCCGACTTGCTTCTCTTCCGCGAAAAATCCCTCTACAATTGATCTGGTTCTAACAGATCAAAGTCACATTTGTAGTGAACCGATTACACATGCTGCCTTTGAGTAAGATCATCTATTTGTAACATTCAGACTTTCCAACGAAGCTATAATTAATCCAATTAGTTATAAACTCAACTATCATAAAGCCAATTGGTTGGATTACAGATCTTACATTGAAAATCATGTGGATCATGAAACTATTTTAGAAAATTCTGCAGACATCGACACAGCAATAGATAATTTGAATCATTACATTATAAAAGCTAGAAATATTTCAGTTCCCAAAGCTCAAACTAAATTAATTTCTCCTATCATCGATGCCAATCTTCAACTGCTCATTCGGTTGAAGAATGTTCGTCGACGACAATATCAATATTCTCGTGAACCTACTATGAAAAACATAATTAAGGTTTTACAAAAAAAATAAAACATAGATCTCACAACTAATGGTTTTCAACCCACCAGAATTTACGGTAAAATTTCATTTTCAATCGAATAATATAAGATGAAAATGAAATTTATGGCCGCTGACCGTCAGCGTATCCCTACAAATTCCTTTGACTTCTGCTGCCATTTTCAAGTAAAGCTCCCAGAATTAATCGTCAGTTGAATAATCGTACCTAGTCATTTGAAGTTTTGCTTGCTCAGTTTCAAGTGCCAAATAGTATAGCTGCTTCAGTGTCTTCGCTCTTGATAGTAAGCAGATTCGAACGAATAGAATTATAAATGTAGTAAAGTATTAAAAATGAAAACTGAAGGGAGAAACAATTAATTTATGTGTATTCTGTGATTGATATTTCAGCTTTCTGATTAGTCTTTCATCTATTATCTTGAGCCAATTCGAATGTTTACATGAACCTCATTTGAAGGCCGCTCTCACACTATTGAAAGAGATATTTTGTTACTTCAAGAGATCAACTATATTATATTATATTGTATTATGCTCAAGTATATCGACAACGGGTTGGGGCAGGGAGTGCATCAGGGTACCTTACAAGTGAATTACTGGGTGATGGAGTGGATTGCCAACCTGAGTCACATGGGGGGAGCTTTGTGTTTCTCCCTGGAAGGTCGGACATGAGTAAGACGCACCCTTCTAACACACAAACCATCAGGCGGGTTTAAGCTGGTATAGCGAAATTCTTTATTATATGGCCGGAAGTTATTGGTGGAAGGCGCCGGGTCCTCAAAACCCCCTTCTTAACAGCAGCTATCTGATAATCAAATTCGGATCTACTGTAAGTCTACCCGCATACACTGCACGGATATAAATCCATTACCGGTACCATGATTAAGAAATTATGAAAATCATGAAACATTACTTCTCATGAAACCATGTCTATTACTGATGATTTTGTAAGAAAATATCATAAAAATTTCCATGATTTAAATCATTTTGCTCATAATATCATTAATAATAGGTAGGATCTCTTGAGAACACACGATTCATGATTTACATAATTTCCTAATCATGGTACCGACAATGGATTTTAATCCGTGTGGTAATGCCTTGAACTGATGGTGGCTTCACACATACATACATACTCACATACATACACACATACATACATACATACAATATAGCCCACAAATTGAATCAGTTTTAAGCCAAATCAACACAGAAAAATATTATGAATTTTACAGGTAACATAATTCTACAAACGATTCAATTAATAACCAATTCATACTTGTCGAGTGACACAATATTCTATTCGTACAGAATTTTACTGATCTTGAGTGTAATTTGCACTCGGCTACCAAGTGACGCTGTATGGATTTATATTTATCAATTATTCATTAAACAGATATATGCTTCTGTGGCTCAGTCGATTAACGGCGTGCTTTGTGATCTAATGTTTCTCGGTTCAAGTCGCGCTGTTGCATCGATATTTTTTTTATCGCACTTGATTTCAAGTCATATATTTTTCAAATTATACAATTTTACACATTTTTGAATATAATTTTGTGTGAAACATGACGCTCCATTTATGTACACCTTATAAGATGAAAAATCACAAGATTTTTCCAAACTGTATAGAAGAATTTTACCCTGTTATTGCATCGTCGCTCTAAATGACGGTGTAAAATTCAATAGCAACCTATGAGACTACGAGACTTTTTACATACATACACGTACAGACACAAACATTGCTCAACTCGATGATCTGTGTCGAATGATGTAGAACACTCAGCCAATTTTCACTGGTAAATTTTTCAAGAGATTGCATAAACTTTCTATATGAGAAAGGCAATAAGTTCACTTTTATAGAAATCATCGTTATAGCACTGTGAGTACAAATTGAATAAAAGAATCAGAAAATTTACATTTTTCCACCTGAAAATATAAATTTTTATGTGGCAATCCTTCACCCTATACGGAAACTAACAAAGCACGCTACGAACGGAGCAAAACCGCACGTACCGTCGCGTGCTAGTTTTGCATCGTCATTGACGTAATTACGTCATATATCGTCATGACGATTTGAATGTTTTGACACTCATAGCCCTATAATTTCGGAACCGGAAGTCGGATCAGGATGAAATTGCACAGATTATTGAAAGACAATGAGAGCTTAAATTTGAAGCATGATTCGTGAGAATCGGCTTAACCGTTGCTGAGAAATCGAAGTGAGTTCCGTTTTTGAAGATTTTCTTCACAATTGTCGGTGCTTTAGGAAGCGGAAACCGCGGACTAGTAGTCTCAAAGTAGTTTTATATATTCACTAACTAACAAGATCTACCACCTAGATGAAATTATTTTCAGTAAGTTTTATATAAATGTGCACCTCGTTTCGCCATCGATTATAAAAGAATACACATGAAATTGAAAAATTTCACTAGTCACTTGTAATTCCGAAACTGGAAGTCGGATCCCAATAAAATTCAGGAAAATTGTACGAGGCTATAAGATATTTCATTTGAATCTAAGTTTGTGAAAATGTGACTATTTTTTCCTTTTGTCGTGAATACGACTTACTTTACTATGCGGTGCCTTTTCAAAATTAGCCATATGGAAGAATGGACAGAACTTAATCGCAAATATCTCGACTTGTATTAATGGCAGCAACATAATTCTTTCACCATTTCATCAAAAACATGATCAGGAATTTAGGATAATATTTTGAACAGTGTGAGATAACCACAAACAACTCAAAAATTAAGTTCTCTCAAAATTTGAAAACAATGCGGAAAACTCTCTACTTTCGCTTGGGTTTTTCGAGCAAGGACGACGATTTTGAGGTAGTCAGGTACATATCTTCAACTGAATGCTTATAAAAGGGGAACCGTGATGAAAATCGATCATTTCTTTTCGTGCGTTCGATGGAAGCAGACGTCGTGGGAGTTAAACCTTCAACCAGCAGCGACGGAGAGAGCACCTTCTGCGTGGTTAAAATTAAAACCTCAAACTCTCAGGTCGCAACTCTCATTCGCTTGCTGGCTATCAAGGCGAGAATACTGCCATCGCGGGAGTTAAACCATCAACCAGCAGCGACGGAGAGAGCACCTTCTGCGTGGTTAAAACCTCAAACGATTAGGTCGCAACACTTATTTGCTTTTCGGTAGTCGTAACGGAGAAGTTCAAGTTCAGATTTTAGTTCCGCAATATAGGTTTAGAATTCAGAGCCTGCGTGCTGAAACTGGATTCTGGAACTGTATTTCGGAACTGAAATTGAAAGAATTGAAACTGGATTCTGAGTCTGTTATTGGTTCTAAATTTAGTTCTTGAACTCAGGGTCCAGTTCTTTATTCCAGACTTCTTCTATTCGGTTCTTTTTAGAACCATAATAATACTCCTAAAGAATTATGCGGAAATTTACTTTACTGTACTCTATACAACCCATTCTGGTAATCATGGCGAAAAATCGTCTTTTAGTCAGGCATGTCCAAACACTGCACTGCACTGCGTGCTTCATATAACCACCGCCACCGCGTGTATTGAGAATGCCATTGCGTGCCAGTGCACAAAGAGAAACACGAAACGCAATATCCGAAGCCACGGTGCTCGTGGCGCTGTTTTATTTTCGGCACTGGTGTTTCAAGCTTCGGCATACACCGAAACCGCGTATTTTCAGTTTCGTTAAACACCGGAGCCGAGTGTTTTCAATTTCGCGAAGGCACCGAAGAGCACCCATGCGTTGGTTATATTGTCAATCAATTGAATTCAATCAGACGCGTATTGATGAAAAAAGAATTAATCATTCAAACGCATTTTTCGTCATACCGTGGCGCTATAAGTGCTTATAGTACAAGCAACGTATGTGGCAAAATCGGAAACACTCGGCTTTGGTGTTTGCCGAAGTCAGGAACACTCAAATTCAGTGCTGCCTGAAAATCCAAGCACCGGTGTTTGACAATTACACGACCACCGCTACGAGTGCTTTTTCTACTGCGTTCGGTGTGTGTTTTTCAACACGGGCACGAAGCGTAGCATTCAATACTCCTGGTGGTGTGCTCACGAGTGAAGGTGAGTACCGTGCAGAACGGATCCGTGTTTTTGCCATGCCTGCTTTTAGTTTCAGAGCTTAGTTCCGGAATATGGGTTTAGAATTCAGAGTCTGCGTGCTGAATTAACTCAACTCGTCACTCTACATCACGAACGCTTTCATAAAAAGTTCTTTTCAGAGCCACCATTATTTTATTATAAAGAACTATATTGCTTAATATTTGCATTTCAGAATGTTTTATGTAACTAATCTTTAATTTAGTCTAAGCGCATCGTTTAAATTTCTAGTAATGAAAGAGGGAAAAGTTGCACAACTCAAACAATCGATCAACTATCAATTCGAATTCGGAAGCATAAATAAAGCGTATCATATTCGTATTCACGACATCCAGTTATGTCCCTGACATTACACACCCGTACTTTTTTTTGGTGCATATCACCCTGTAATTCCGAAACCGGAACTCGGATCCAAATGAAACTCAGGTGCTTTATATGGGACCTTAAGACCTTTCATCTGAATCTAAGTTTGTGAAAATCGGTTTAGCCATCTCTGAGAAAATTGAGTGACATTATTTGTTACATACATACATACACAGGCACATACACACACAGACATTTTGTGATCTCTACGAACTGAGTTGAATGGTATATGATTCGGTTGTAAAGTCGGTTTTCACAACGATTGCATAACCTTTCTGTATGAGAAAGGCAAAAATAGATTAAAATTTACTACAGAAAAAGAAAAAAGTAGATACTTCACAGATATTTTAAATTTAACATAAAATTAACCCTGTTTGACACTTATCATGAAATTCATATCGAACATTTATGCATTGTTGATCACCAATCGATTGAATATTGCTTCAATTAAAATTTTTAACAGGAAATTCTATCATATTTACAAAACATTTAGTCAGGAACATATTTTCAACTGAAAGTTATAAAAGGGGAACAGTGGTCGAAAATCGATCATTTCTTCTTGTGCGTTGGATGGAAGCAGACGTTGGGGCGCAGAGACGCATTCAAACAGTGACATCGGAAAGCGCACCTTCTGCGTGGTTAAAAACCTCAAACGCTCAGGTCGTAGTTCTCATTTGCCTTCCGGTCGTCAAGGCGAGAAGACGCATTAAACCAGTTTCGCATCATTTAGCATTGCGAGCGGATGTACTGCGGTTTGTACACAAAGCTAAGTTGAACTCAAACAAGAGTGATTGCATCATGCAACAGAGCTTCTGGTCGTTTGCATTGGAGAGAAAGAAAACGAAAAGTGGACAACATTATGTAAAATCAGCCGTTCTAAAGGCTCTAAATGTTATCTAAAGAACTATTAAGATTACTTCTTTGCAAATCGAATTTAGAAATCATCAGTTTAGTGAAAATCCAAAATAATTTGATTTGCTTCGTGCACTTTTTGCTGTGCGAAAATCGTTCGAGAAAAATGTCCCGAACTGTTGTAAACAACGTAGAGAATTCCACAATTTGGTTCTTCTAAAAGTTCTTGTACAGCATCTTGATAGTTTCTTTCAATGAAATATGCAAATTCGAAATGAGATAATCGACGTCGAAAGTTTCACAATTCACACAATCGATCAGCTATCAATTCGAATTCGGAAGCATATAGAAATCGTGTCAGTTTTATTCGTATTCACGACATCCAGTTATGTCTCTGACATTACACACCCGTACTTTCTTAAGTATAACAAATGAAGTATTACTTTTTCCACGATCGTTTAAATACGTCTATGGAAACTTCAAACCTTGCTTTACAATGACCTCACATGAAATATTACAATTATTATCTCGTTTACGAGCATGAGAGCCACAAAATAGTCATGTTTTGTTCCCAATAGTGCCCAAGGGTAAGGTAACAGTGCGCGTTACTGCATAATAATGCGTACAATGAATTTTCCGTAAATCTCGAATCTTTATAGAAGGAAAACAATTTTTTTTACCCAAATCGTCGGATGGCCACGAATCAACCTTTGAACAAACCATGCCAATGGTAATAATGCTATATTATCAACCAATCAAACCATGCCAATGGTAATAATGCTATATTCAGAAAAAATGAAAGAATAAATGCTATAATTTGCATTTTAACACTCCAAATACCAAGCCTCAAAAAAAGTTGGAACGGTAACTTTGAGCTGTCATAGCTCAGCTGTTTTTCAACGAATGACAAAAAATTTTACACCCTCGAATTTTGTGAAGTTCGTAGATTGATTCTAAAACTTTGTAGGAGATGATTGGTAAAGAAAAACCAATGAAAATTTGATTTTTCCCGTTCCAGGTTTTTTTTCACGCGCCCGATATGCCCTATCTGCTTTCCTATTTTCTTTCCTTTGGCATAAACGTCGCATAGAAAATATTGAATACTTTAACTTTACCAAGTCATAACTTTTCTTTTTTTTAATTTAAAAGATATTTTTTATTCAGGCCTATTTGCGTACAAACTTTACGTGGCCGATTGAACCGATTTTTTAAATAATTTTTTTTTGTCGTGAATACGACTTACTTTACTATGGGGCCCCTTTTCAAAATTTACCCTCTGAGAGAGTGATAAGTTTTTGATCGTGAATATCTCATGTTATATCTAATAAATCAACATAATTCTTGCTACACGCCATCGGAAATTAGATCACAATTTTATAATAAAATTTTCAGTTCTGTGACATATTCTCAAATAATTCAAAACTAAACTTTTCTGAAATGTTTGGTATAAACGAGTATCAAAGAAGATAATTAATAAGGCGCGTTTGCCTTTCTCGTTCTTTGAAAGCTCATAGCTAAGTGATCTGTAGAAGGATTTATATAATCTAACTACCAATAGAATCGAAATTTTTTAAATTGAACGTGTATTGCAACAGCATTGAAGTTTTTCAATAGTACACTATTGAAAAACCTGTTTGATTTAACCCATGAAAGCACCAGCCAATCAGAACGCGAGATGTCTGAATATATACAAGAGCATTCATATAAAAGTTGAGTGGTTCATTTTTCCTACCATTTGCTGAGTAACTGTTCCCGAAACAAGAAACACGAGAGCAACATCGAGGACCTGTCGTCTCACTGTTTCCCGATCTGAATGCACGAGACACCGCCAGCACAATGACACCGAAAATCGGTAGAAAGGCAGCCAAAAAGTCCAGCAAGGCCCATAGACGAAACAAGACACACACGAGAACCATATCAGACCTCAATATTTCCTACCAAAAGATTAATCAAGATGGAAGTTAAATTAATTTGCACCGTCACTAACACATTCAATTACGAACGGCAATGCGAAAGCAAAAGTGATGATTTTGAACACATCTTTATACTAGTATACAAATATGCCGTACGAAACAGAGTTGAACAAATGAAAGAGATGAACAAATGTTTCCACTTGATTTCCGCATTCTACTTTCCAGGCGTATCAAAACTGGCTAAACATAAAGCAATCCTAAATATTTCTTTATCGCAGTGATGTGGTCGTCCTATAAAGGACGGGGTTTTCAACTCCTCATCGGTACGGATGGCCAGCTGCAGATGGCGAGGGATGATTTTCGTTTTCTTGTTGTCACGGGCAGCATTACCGGCCAATTCCAACACTTCGGCAGCCAAGTACTCCATCACTGCCGCCAGATAGACCGATGTACCGGCACCGACACGCTCTGCGTAGTATCCCTTCCTGAGCAGACGATGGATTTTGCCAACTGGGAACTGCAGACCAGCACGGTTCGAGCGGGACTTTGCTTGTCCTTAACTCTTCCTCCTGTGTGCGTGTTTCTGCGTAAAAATTCCACAAGATGCTGTTAACAGCTCGACAGCCAATTCAGTATTACTGGCTGCCGCTCTCCTAACTCTCTCTTTTATATCGTCTCACTGTTTCCCGTTCTGCGATATTTCAACAAAGGGGACGTCCGTTCACCGATGCCACTAGCAGATATAAAATGAAATGTGATGTGAGAAATAGCGTCATTTAAGTTAAAGCAGCTACTTTGAACGTACGAGACACCGTCAGCTAGATGGCACTAAAAACCGGTAGAAAGGCAGATTTGTACCGTCACTAACACATTCAATTACGAACGGCAATGCGAAATGGAATGTGATGACGTTGAACACATCTTTATACTAGTATGGGGTCGTGTGAAAATATGCCATGTGATACAGGGTTGCCATATGTATACAGGTTAATCTGTATTTTATTTATACATACATATATGTACAGATTAATCTGTATTATTGTTATTATTATTATTATCATTCTATCATTATTATTATTAAAATGACTTTTGCATAGCGAAGATCGTCGATACATTTCAGACCAGGTCATTGCAATTGTTTCGTACTGAAATTTCGAGAAGGATCAGATATCTTCGAACTTCATAGCTTCAATAAAAATAAACTACAAATTTGTCGTACCTAGCTTCTTATATTAGCAAATTAAAAAGGAATTGTTTCAAGTTTGGAATATTTAGTTGTAGAATAGTAGCTGTTTAATGTAACTAATCTGTACTTTAATGTAGGTGCATCGCTTCAAACTCTATTAGTGAAAAAGGTGAAAGCTTGCACAATTCATTCAATCAATCAACTAACTGATATTCGGAAAAGTGACACGACATCCAGTTATGTCTGACATTACCCACCCGCCTTTTTGAGTTGTAACCCTTTTTCTAGGGGGAGAGGAGCTTCCGTTTCCTTCCTGTGAGGATTGAGGGGCACTTCGTTCGTAGTTCGTCTCGTCATCCATTACCGCATCGATGGTATTGTGTTCGATTTTCGTCTTCTTTTCGTTGCTAGTTGCTGTAGATGCACCTTGTTGTATATAGGTAGCAATTGCTGGTTGGTTGGAGGGTTAGTTGTTAACTGCAGCTGGTGAACTTTGTTCTATAGGGGATAATGATGGATTCGTTGAAGGGGATGCTTCATTGTTGTTGGTGGCTGTCACAGGTGTACTGGGGTTGCTTGGGGTTTGTGTGAAGGAAGCACCGTTGTTCTTTGGTGTAGTTGTCTCCTTGTCCAGTTTGTCACATGGCTTACCGTAGTGAAAAGCTTTTTGGCAATATTGACATGTGGCCATTTGATTGTCATAGGTAACAATTGATTTGTACGGAATTCTTATATCTTGACCGAAAACCACATAAGAAGGTATAGGCCTCTTCAAGTGTATGCGTAATAAACGTACGCCATTTAGAATACCGGGGAAAAAATGCTTCCACTTTTCTTTTTCGATAGAGAGAATCTTTCCGTATTTGAACATAGTTTTGCGAATATATGAATCGGTGACGCTTGAGGGAAGATCATGCACACGCACTTCTATAGCACTATCTTCCATATATACTGGAATGTTGTACTTAATGTTCTCGTGCTCCACATAGTGCACATTGTTATTGTCTTTTGTGAATTGAATTGCATCCAACTCTTTATAAAACTGGATGTAAATAACATTATTTGACTTATTGCATTGAAGTAAATGCACACGTTTAATGTCAAGATGCATTTGCTCCTTAAGCAAACCTTCAAGTTCTCGTATCGAAGGTCGAATTTTGCACTGCCTGAAGTCAACAACAATTGTATTCTTTTGTGTCGGTGGTAGATTTTGTTCGTTTGGTTCACTCATTTCGCGGTCGTTCTATTGTTCCCTACACAATACTGTACTTGGTTTCTTATGTCCCGAACGTAAGCGGTTTTGTTTTATCGACTGACTTGGATGAGATGTGAAACCGAACTGAGTCATAACTTTGTTGTTAGCCAACCGATCTTCAAAATTTGTTCACCATTGGAAAGGTACTACTTCCAGAAATAAAGTGCACCGAAAAAACGAAACATAGGGTTTTCTACCCAAAGTTATAATGAAAACTGTAGATAGATGACCTAAGAAAAGGTGAGACTTTTTACAATGATCGTAAATATCTCGAAATTCGAAACGATGACCTATATATTTTTACACATCATTCGATTGCTAGTGATGCCAGCTACAATTTTCGCTCAACTACCATTCCTGCACAATCCAAAAAAAATTATAAATATATATGAATATTTCATTTTTTTCACATATTTGTATATAACTCAAAAATTAAAGCGATGACATGTACATTTTTTTTTATTCAAAATATTGGAATCATTACCAGAAACAATGTATTGATGATCAAAACTATATATCCTTTCAACGAATCTCAAAAAAATTTGTTGCAAATACAGAGAATTTCTATTATTCGGAAAATTTTGCCAAAAAAAAACCAAATCAAAACTTAGAAATTTTTTGACATATATTTTTTTATTATTTTAGTTGGAAATTTATTATGAACAAAATTTACAAAAAAACTGAAACTTGGATTCCACCGAAAATCTTAAAAATTTTAGTAAATATACCTAAACTCTAAAAGTAATCATGTTTTTGTATTGGACAAAAGATCTAAACAATTTTTATGCACAACCCAAACGGAATTGATAACTACTAAAATTCGTTTTTTTGTTTGAGGTTTTCAATAAAATCTCAAAAAATTGGTAGAAGATCGGAAATTTTAAAATTTCTGATACAAATTGCGTTCCAACGTTTCTGCAAATCAAAGTGAAAATATTACAATCCGTGTTGATTTCATCTGTTTCAAAGAGACGTAGAATTTGTTTTTTATTAAAAAAATAAATTTCGTGACAACACAAAAATTTTGAATTATTCCAATGGTCTTGTACAATAAGAAAATAATATGAATTTCATATACTAACATTCAGAACGTTAAATTATATGAATTTCATTGCAAAAGAAACCAACTACAATTTTAAAAAAACATTGTATGTATTGTATTTTATTATCATTCAACATCAATTATAATCGATAGAATATTAAAATTTTAATATCACAAACTTAGAATTATTTCGGAATGTATAGAATTCGAAAATTATTTGAATTTTCTATTAGTAAACTATTCATAAAAAGTAGAATTCCGAATTTAGCACAAAAAAATCACACGAAATTAAGTGAAACCTGTTTTTATCCACCTAGTGGTGTAATGATGCCTTTCTCATATCTTTCTTATTCTCATATAAAAATGTATTCTTCAAACAGTTTTGTTTGATTTTTGAAAAACATGAAGCTAGTGCATGAACTAGTGTAATCTACAAAATGAAACAGTTCTCAAATCGGTTAGGCCATCTTTCTCAGAGAAATGAGTTCCACGAATATTGGTTTTGCAGCAGACTTTGCGATTAGCACCAACCAACCAATCTATTTACAGCTTACAGTTGTCTTCGTTAGAATTCTTTTTACTGAATGAAACTCTACACATATGTTATCAGAACTAATTGGCTCAAGTGGCATGTTCCCCTAGTTATTTGGGGATTTGTGCCTTGCCGTAGCTTCTCATCAACTTCCTGATGGGAAGGGAAGGATAAAAGGATCATAGAAGAGAATTGGCAATTGGGTGAGGTGGGAAAACAGCACAAAACACAATGAAATAAATTGTCCTGCATCCCCGAACGGATGCTGAACGATCTGCAGGTGCCAAAATGCACGGTTGATAAAACCTCCAAACACCGAGAGGCCTTAGAGATTTCACAAAAGCGACAAGAATGCAGAACAATTTCTTCTCGAATATGCACTTGAATCAATTTAAAACTTTAGAAGACAAAAATACCTTATTCTCATATACAACTAATAAATGACTTACATGATACGAGTATTTTTCAATGAAAAAACCCAATGTTTTAACATATTTTTTTAATGTGGAACACATTTTTGTTTTCTATATAGGGATGCAAATTAGAAACTCAAGCTCAGTCAATTTCGTATCAATTATTAATATTATGTCACAATTTAATTGGAAATATTTCTACGTATTGATTTGAATGTTCATAGCCATGTATTTTTAATTGTATATCATTGAAATGTTGATTAATAGCTAGCACTGTCCTATTTTGTCTGCAAAAAATCTCCGGCATACCGGATTTCCCTGCCATAGTCGACGGTTTTGAAGGAGTAAGCGATATATCGAAGGGAAAGCAGCGTTCTGATTGGTCAATCGATGCAAAAGCGAAGCTGTTGGAAGCACGCGAAGCTATAAATATAAGCAAAATTATAGCTAACGTTTCAGTCCTACACGTAGCTTGCTAGAGGTAGGTTGTTGCTACACAGCAATACAAAAAGTGCCATAAAACGGTTTGAAGCTTTAATTGATAGGCTCTAATCTTGTGTCATGCAAGCTCGGATGAAATTCCATGTTATGTCGTTTCGCCTGAGAAATTGACAACTACCCCAGGGTAAATTTGGAGTGCATAAGATCATTTTCCTATTTATATAAAATGGACTCGATTGATAATAAGAAAAAGTTAATCGCTTCAACCGAAATCACAGAATGGTAGTAATGGTAGAGAGACGCTATAAAAATAACTGCTTGTATACCAAACTTGAACACAAGCTTGGCGAAGAGAAGCTTAAATATCGATATCCGTATCGCAAGTTTAAATATCGATATCCGTATCGTGTACAAACATATAATTGCATACATTTAGGCTATTGGTGTAATTTCGTCGGCTACAAAACAAATACAAATCACGACAAATGAACGGCTGAAAGCAAAAGTCGGATAAGTGCAACTTAGTTTGGAAAACCCGTTTAAGTATTTTTGAATGCAAAAACCGGATAAAAACATTGAGCGCAAAAGTCGGACACGGACTTTGAAATGCAAAAGCCGTTTAAAAAGATTTTTATTGCAAGAACCGGACAAAAATACTTTGAATGCAAAAACCGGACAAAAACTTAACCGGTTCTTCCAAAACAAATGTATTTATCCGGTTTTTGCATTCAAAGTTATTTTCGGCCAACTGCCGCTGCGGGATAAGGCATGGGTCGCTAGTTTGCTACGGGTGGCGTGATGTGTAAGGACATTTTCATTGAGTCTCGTCTTGTTCCGCAGGGAAAATCGAATGTGATTTGATAATTATGTCAAGTCTACTTTATAAATTTTAATAGAAACTCTTTGCAATAAATTATTATAGATGAATCATTAATGTATAAAACTCTTGGTACGAAGATGAAACATGAAATATAGCTTGATAAACTTAGTTCGTATCTGTTTTCATCACGACGGAACTATATTTTCCATAATGGATGGAGCTAATATACTTTATTAATGACTCGTAACTACGATGCATTCATGTTCACTGAATTTATAATGTTTTCGCCAATTAACAAACAAACATGTATTAAGGATTGCTGAAAAAATGAGAACAGAGTTGTGTTTCTTTTGATAAGGTCAATACTCCGGTTAATCATCTGTGCAGTCAAGTATACATATTAGTGGCTTCAATTCGAGGAACATCATAGTTGTATCAGTTCAATTGTGAATATTACAACAGATTTGTAATTTTTATTCAAACGATATTAGAGTGAAATGTTCAACATATTCTAAACCTTTTCATAGATATATGATAACTATGCTATATTCATGTCGGCTCTTCTATTCATTCAATGTATTCATAACATGCAATCCTTTGATTGTAAATCGAGTGATTGAGTTTTCTGTTTCGAATAATAAGGTCAATATAGGGTAACGGTACCCCCGTTCAACTTAGTTCCAGTACTCTTCTCATACACTAAAATCATTGCTTAATGTAAGATCTGCTGTCTTTGTTCGAGCCACTGGCTCAAAGGAAATGGATGGAAATAGAATCATTCGCGTTTCTAAAACAGCAGTATTGCTCAATTCTCAAGCAATTTTTTCTGAAATACTGTTTCTTAGAGCCGAAGCAAAGAGGTTTAATTCGATTTTATCACAATTTGTTAATTGAAACTCGACTTTCAGCTAAAAAATAAAGCGATTAAGCAAATGAGATGACTATCGGTATAAATGTATGGTTAAAGGGTTTATCACATTTTAGATTAAGCGTAATTTTCCTTAAGGAACATTTCATGGCTGCCATTGTGACATCAAATAAATTTCAAACCCGAAAAAAGGAGATATCCGTAGAAAATGTTTGAATCCGTAGATCTACGAAGATTTCCGTAGATCTGACATCGCTGAACGCTATACCCGTTCCCAGCTAATAATAAGTATAACAAGTGTTTAGCCAGCATGTGTCGAATATGCAACCTCTAATCTTCTGTAACGACGAGTTTTATTGAGTGAATAACATTCTAAAATCGTCTCAAAAGGGTTGAAAATTGAAGACGTTTGAAAGGTGATTGGATTTGCCATTATTGTACAGAGTAGGCCATTTATAGAGGAAGGATTTGTTAATTTAATTTTCATTTAGATTATAATATTTTTTGTTGAAGGTGATATGTTACATCTATTTTTTGAAAATGATATCGCGTCAATGGTGACATTTGGTCTTGAGTACAAAATGTATCCTTTTTTCGGCATTTTCCATCGTTTTGACCAATGTATCGGTCGATATGGCGGCGATTTCACGTCGTATGTCGACTTTGAATTTTGCTATGCTTCATGACTTATCAGCGTATACCTTGGATTAAAAAAACACAAAACAATCTTGTGGCGTCAAATCGAGGCCAGTCAAAATCATCGTTTTGCGATATGACTCGTACGGAAGACAATGCTCATAACAAATCGATTGTTAGTCAAACCGTATGGCATGTTGCACCATACTGTTGAAACCAGTAGCCATTCAAACCATTTTGACGAACAGTGGGTATCACAAAATCATTTATCATGGCACGATAACGATCACCATGGACATTTTACGTTGCTATGAAAAAAAAAACACCACATCAAACTGTAACTTTTTGATCGTATAGAGACTGTTCCTGAATTAATTGAGGCTGAATTAATTGAGGGTTCTCAGTTGCATATAACCAACAATTTTGTTTATAAAAGCATCTATTAAACGTGAAATGTGCCTCTTACATGATGATTTTGCCAAAAGTTGCTCTCGTTTTGCATGCAAAGCTGACCAATTTCAGCACGTTCTTTTGATGTGTATTGTTCAATGGTAAAATTATCTTGGAATGACGCTTCCAACGCGGTATGTCATCAGTCGTCAGATCGACAGAATTGTCAATTCGACTAATGACATATCGCGTTGGAAGCGTCATACCAGGTTGCCCGATGCTTCCACTTTAAATGACCCACCCTGTATTTGCAAGAATGCAATTGGCCCTATAAAATAATATTTAAAAAAATCGTTTTGAATCTTTTCGCTTCCTCACATGAATGAATATGATCTTAGCTTGTGTTCGCATTTCATTCCAAATTTATTAAATTTAACAATTGAATGTACTTTTCGAAAAGCAGTTTTTGTGTTCGGATTAATCTAATGAAGTTCCAGCTCTGCCTCCATTTTTAACTAACAGTTTATGGCTACAATGTACTGTTGAATATTACGAGCTAATAATGCAACTTTTACAAGGATAATGGGGCAAGGATAATGCTTATGCAAAATTTGAAACAAATAAAAAAATATATTCGAAATACATGTGTTTTAGTAAAGATAATATTCCAATCAATCCTTCCGATTGTTACTCTATCCTCTGAGTTAATGCCATGCACACATAAACAATTACGCCTATTTTCATGCACATATGTTAAAAAAGATAATTAATTTAAAATTACTTTACAGTTTTTTATTTTTCTTTTTACCCAAGAAGCAAACCTGAGCGTTAATTGAAAAATAAAGTTTCATTCATTTAAAATCAATGCATTCGTATTTAGTTTTATATCGAGTATGTTTGTCAATCAAATTGATGTCCATTTCATATTACTATTGACTTACATATCGTATAAGTTTCTTTTTTTGTGCAGAGATAGTGAATCCTACTCCAACTGATGGTTTGAATGAATTGAATGAATAGAAGATGTTGAACATTTCACTCGGAGTATTGACCTTATCAAAAGAAACACAACTCTGTTCTCATTTTTTTCAGCAATCCTTAATACATGTTTGTTTGTTAATTGGCGAAAACATTATAAATTCAGTGAACATGAATGCATCGTAGTTACGAGTCATTAATAAAGTATATTAGCTCCATCCATTATGGAAAATATAGTTCCGTCGTGATGAAAACAGATACGAACTAAGTTTATCAAGCTATATTTCATGTTTCATCTTCGTACCAAGAGTTTTATACATTAATGATTCATCTATAATAATTTATTGCAAAGAGTTTCTATTAAAATTTATAAAGTAGACTTGACATAATTATCAAATCACATTCGATTTTCCCTGCGGAACAAGACGAGACTCAATGAAAATGTCCTTACACATCACGCCACCCGTAGCAAACTAGCGACCCATGCCTTATCCCACAGCGGCAGTTGGCCGAAAATAACTTTGAATGCAAAAACCGGATAAATACATTTGTTTTGGAAGAACCGGTTAAGTTTTTGTCCGGTTTTCGCATTCAAAGTATTTTTGTCCGGTTCTTGCAATAAAAATCTTTTTAAACGGCTTTTGCATTTCAAAGTCCGTGTCCGACTTTTGCGCTCAATGTTTTTATCCGGTTTTTGCATTCAAAAATACTTAAACGGGTTTTCCAAACTAAGTTGCACTTATCCGACTTTTGCTTTCAGCCGTTCAAATAAAGTCTATATTCTGGGTTCGCGTGTTCGGTGTTGGTTCCTAATAAAGTTCAATCTAAGCAGACTCTCGTGCATTTGCGAATTCAAAAGTGTGACGATTGATTGAACGGTTTGCTTGTAGATTATTAGAAATTTTAGTTGCCTTGTTCCACATCTATGGCTCGAACAACCCTATGGGGCTGATCCTTGTAGTTTTTTATAAACATGCTCGAAAATATGTTCTGTCAAATACAAGAAACGGATTTTTTTTCGTTTGCCTCAGTGTTAGATATAGCGGTTCAAAAATAACCTGTTTTTGAACTAGTTTTGCTCATAACTTCGGTTCAGAAAACGCTACCTGAATGCGCCAGTCATTTAAAAATTGTATTTAAGTAACTCTAAAAGATGTTCAAAGATACCTATAATACGAAAAGAGAATAATATAAATGGTAGAGCAAAAACCTGTTTTGATCCACCTAGTGGTGTAATGATGCCTTTCTCATGTACGTATAATATTGTGGTATTCTATTCAAAAATTTTCTCTTCGACTTAAAAAAAACCAAGAGATTGTTTGTGCATTAACTATTATAACATACAGAATAAAACAGTGGTGCACAATATTGAACACACTTCAGGAATTCCGTATGGGACCGAAAGACCTTTTATTTGAATCTAAGTTTGTGGAAATCGGTTAAACCATCGCTGAGAAAAGTGAGTGAGATCTATTTTGGTATATATTACCACTATTTCCGGTACTTCCGGATCCGGATACCGGAAACCAGGATAGCCGAAATCGATTTGTTTAGTTGTTTACTGATAATGACTATCGATTTGTGTAGTTTTGAGACCAGTTTTAAATTTTTTTTACGTGTTTTGTTTCGCCGGATTAAGTGACGGTGTACTATATTTTACACACTTTACCCTATAACTGCGGAACCGGAAGTCGGATCCGGATGAAATTCAAGACATCCGTATGGGACCTGAAGACCTTTCTTTTGAATCTAAGTTTGTGGAAATCGGTCAAACCATCGTGAGTGGAAATCGGTCAAACCATCGTGAGTGAGATCAATTTCGGTATATATGACCACTATTTCCGGTACTTCCAGAACCGGATATCGGGAACCAGGATACCCAGAATCGATTTGTTTAGTTGTTTACTAATAATGACTATTGATTTGTGTAGTTTTGAGGCCAGTTTAAAAATTTTTTTACGTTTTTTGCTTCGCCGGTTTAAGTGACGCTGTACAATATTGAATACACTTTTCCGTATAACTCCGGAACCGGAAGTCGGATCCGGATGAAATTCAGGAATTCCGTATGGGACCAGAAGACATTTCATTTGAATCTAAGTTTGTGGAAATCGGTCAAACCATCGCTGAGAAAAGTGAGTGAGATCCATTTTGGTATATGACCACTACTTCCGGTACGTCCGGAACCGGATACCGGGAACCAGGATATCCGAATCGATTTGTTTAGTTGCCTACTGATAATGACTATCGATTTGTGTAGTTTTGAGACCAGTTTAGAATTTTCTTTACGTGTTTTGTTTCGCCGGTTTAAGTGACGGTGTACTATATTGAACACACTTTACCCTATAACTCCGGAACCAGATGTCGGATCCGGATGAAATTCAAGAATTCCATATAGGACCGGATGACCTTTCATTTGAATCTAAGCTTGTGGAAATCGGTCAAACCATCGCTGAGCAAAGTGAGTGAGATCCATTTTGGTATATATGACCACTATTTCTGGTACTTCCGGAACCGGATACCGGGAACCAGGATAGCCGGAATCGATTTGCTTAGTTGCTTACTGATAATGACTATCGATTTGGGTTGGTTTCAGACCAGTTTAGAAATTCTTTTACGTTTTCTGTTTCGCCGGTTTAAGTGACGGTGTACTATATTGAACACGCTTTACCCTATAACTCCGGAACCGGAAGTCGGATCCGAATGAATTTGAGGAATTCCGTATGGGACTTGAAGACCTTTCATTTGAATCTAAGTTTGTGGAAATCGGTCAAACCATCGCAGAGAAAAGTGAGTGAGATCCATTTTGGTATATATGACCACTATTTCCGGAATCGGATATCGGGAACCAGGATAGCCGGAATCGGTTTATTTAGTTGCCTACTGATAATGAATATCGATTTGGGTAGGTTTCAGACCAGTTTAGAAATTCTTTTACGTTTTTTGTTTCGCCGGTTTAAGTGACGGTGTATTATGTTGAACACGCTTTACCCTATAACTCCGAAACCGGAAGCCGGATCAGGATGAAATTCAGGAATTTCGTATGGGACCGGACCATCTTTCATTTGAATCTAAGTTTGTGGAAATCGGTAAAACCAACGCTGAGAAAAGTGAGTGAGATCCATTTTGGTATATATGACCACTACTTCCGGTACTTCCGAAACCGGATACCGGGAACCAGGATAGCCGGAATCGATTTTTTTAGTTGACTACTGATAATGAATATCGATTTGGGTAGGTTTTAGATCAGTTTAGGAATTCTTTCACGTTTTTTGTTTCGCCGGTTTAAGTGACGGTGTGTTATATTGAACACGCTTTACCTTATAACTCCGGAACCGGAAGTCGGATCAGGATGAAATTCAGGAATTCCATATGGGATCGGAAGATCTTTCATTTGAATCTAAGTTTGTGGAAATCGGTCAAACCATCGCTGAGCAAAGTGAGTGAGATCCATTTTGGTGTATATGACCACTATTTCTGGTACTTCCGGAACGGGATCTCGGGAACCAGGATAGCCGGAATCGGTTACTTTAGTTGCCTACTGATAATGACTATCGATTTGGGTAGGTTTTAGATCAGTTTAGAAATTCTTTTACGTTTTTAGTTTCGCTGGTTTAAGTGACGGTGTATTATATTGAACACGCTTTACCTTATAACTCCGGAACCGGAAGTCGGATCAGGATGAAATTCAGGAATTCCATATGGGATCGGAAGATCTTTCATTTGAATCTAAGTTTGTGGAAATCGGTCAAACCATCGCTGAGAAAAGTGAGTGAGATCCATTTTGATATATCTGACCACTATTTCCGGTACTTTCGGAACCGGATACCGGGAACCAGGATAGCCGGAATCGATTTGTTTAGTTGCCTACTGATAATGACTTTCGACTTGTGTAGTTTTGAGACCAGTTTAGAATTTTTTTTACTTATTTTGTTTCGCCGGTTTAAGTGACGGTGTACTATATTGAACACGCTTTACCCTATAACTCCGGAATCGGAAGTCGGATCCGGATGAAATTCAGGAATTCCGTATGGGACTGGAAGATCTTTCGGTCAAACCATCGCTGAGAAAAGTGAGTGAGATCTATTTCTGTATATATGACCACTATTTCCGGTACTTCCGGAACCGGATACAAGGAACCAGGATAGCCGGAATCGGTTTGATTAGTTACCTACTGATACTGACTTTCGATTTGTGTAGTTTTGAAGCCAGTTTAGATTTTCTTTTACGTGTTTTGTTTCGCCGGTTTAAGTGACGGTGTACAATATTGAACACATTTTACCCTATAATTCCGGAACCGGAAGTCGAATCCGGATGAAATTCAGAAATTCCGTATGTGACCACGAGACCTTTGATTTGAATCTAAGTTTGTCAAAATCGGTCAAATCATCGCTGAGAAAAGTGAGTGACATCTATTTTGTTATATATGACAACTTTTCCCGGTACTTCCGGAACCGGATACCGGGAACCAGGATAGCCGGAATCGGTTTGTTTAGTTGCCTACTGATACTGACTTTCTATTTGTGTAGTTTTGAGAATAGTTTCAAATAGATTCAAATGAAAGGTCTCGTGGTCACATACGGAATTTCTGAATTTCATCCGGATTCGACTTCCGGTTCCGGAATTATAGTGTAAAGTGTGTCAAATATTGTACACCGTCACTTAAACCGGCGAAACAAACAACGTAAAAAAAATTCTAAACTGGTCTCAAAACTACACAAATCGAAAGTCAGTATCAATAGGCAACTAAATAAACCGATTCCGGCTATCTTGGTTCCAGGTATCCGGTTCCAGAAGTACCGGAAATAGTGTTCATATATACCATAATGGATTTCGCTCACTTTTTTAAAAGTTTGTATGTCATGTTAGTTGGTGGCCGTACGAACCGGTTTTGATTATACCGGTTCTCGGATTCTGGTGCCGGAAGTGCATATAATAGTGAACCCATTTCGTTTTCTTAAGGATGACTTACGCAATCAAAGCACTGTTTTATTCTGTATGTTATGCATAAACAATCACTTGGTTTCTTTCAAAAATCGAAGAAAAAGATTTTGAATAGAATACCTCAATATTACTTGTACATGAGAAAGGCATCAGTACACCACTAGGTGGATTAAGACAGGTTTTTGGTTCGCCGGTTTAAGTGACGGTGTACAACAGGGGTTCCCAAACTATTTTTGGTCATAGACCCCTTTACTAAAATTAACTTAGGCCTCAGACCCCCATCAACAAATTCCGTTTCTTACTTTTTTAATAATGATGTAAAATACTTACCAATTTTTGCGTATGATCAAATGAACACAACTTTTTTAGCGTAAATATTTCAAATAACAAGTTGTTGTATCAAACAATAGGGGGTCGATTTCTAGACCTCGTCGACTCCCATAGTCAGTTTTCGTTTACGTCGACCCCCGCAAAAAGGATATCGACCCCAAGGGGTCTATATCGACCACTTTGGGAACCCCTGGTGTACAACATTGAACTCACTTTAACCAATAACTCCGGAACCGGAAGTCGGATCCGGATGAAATTCAGGAATTCCGTATGGGACCACGAGACCTTTCATTTGAATCTAAGTTCGTCAAAATCGGTTCAGTAATCTCCGAGAAAACCCAGTGAGATTATTTGACACATACACATACACGCACACACACAGACATTGCTCAGCTCGATGAACTGAGTCGAATGGTATATTTCACTTGGCCCTCCGGACCAATTTTCACTAGTAGGTTTTTCAAGTGATTGCATAACCTTTCTATATGAGAAAGGCAAAAATCTGATTTTGTGAGGAACACCCTAAGTTGCTCTTTAAAAATAGCTGTTACACTAAAACCGTTTCAGATACTACTATGGTGTCCTCAGCAAAGCTGTTCGATATAAGTTTATCTACAATTTTGCCGAAGAATGCAGTCCTCTAACTTAACACATCCGGAAAATAGGTCTGGATCACTTTAATAATAAGAGCCACCCTAATACCATGTACATCGACATATGGCTTATCTTCACTGATTAATTGTTTTGAAGACATCATAGCTCTAAAGTATAAGGTTAAGCCACAAATGTTTTTTTCCCCTAAATTGTGGATCCGGACCACTGTGCAATGCAATTTAACTCGGAAATTTTAAAAATCTCCGATCCTTTACCTATTTTTTGAGATTCTACGGCAAACCTAGAACAAAATCAGATTTTTAGTAGTTATCAATTGAGTTTGTGTTGTGCATGAAATTTGTTTAGATCCTTTGTTCAATAGAAAAAATATAACAAGTTTCAGTTTTTTTTTCGAAAATTCTGTTCATAATAAATTGTAAACTAAAATAATTAAAAAAAATATGTCATAAATTAAAAAAAAAATTAAAAGTTTTGATTTGATTTTGTTTGGCAAAATTTTCCCGATAATAGAAATTCTCTGTATTTGTATCAAATTTCTTAAGATTTATTAAACGTATATTTAATTTTGGTCATCAATACATTGTTTCTGGTAATGATTCCAATATTTTATAGCAGAAAAATGTACATGTCATCGCTTTAATTTTTGAGTTATATGCAAACACGTGAAAAAAAAAAGAAAAATTCATATATATTTATAAATTCATCGATTTTTTAATGTTTTCTTTTGATTGTGCAGGAATGGTAGTTGAGCGAAAATTGTAGCTGGTATCACTAGCAATCGAATGATGTGTAAAAATATATAGGTCATCGCTTTGAATTTCGAGATATTTACGATTATTGTAAAAAGTCTCACCTTTTCTTAGGTCATCTATCTACAGTTTTTATGATAACTTTTGGTAGACAACCCTATTTTTCGTTTGTTTCAGTGCACTTTATTTCTGGAAGTAGTACCTTTCCAATGGTGAACAAATTTTGAAGATCGGTTGACTCGGTAAAGTTGAAGTTCTCAAAATCCAATTCGCGATGCAGGTGCCGCATGAATCAGATTTCCATTAGTTTTTCCTAATAATTTTCGTCAATAATGATATACTTAAAATAATCTACAAACTTCACAAAATTCGAGGGTGTAAAATTTATCGAAATTGGTCAAGTAACTGAGCTACGATAGCTCAAAGTTACCGTTCCAACTTTTTTTGAGACTTGGTGCTCCGCGTAACTATTTTAATCTTGATATTAGGAGTGGTAAACCTACGGATAACGTTCCGATTGAAGTTTATACCCACACATTATCAGTGTCATAGTGATGGTGAGGCAAGTGAGGCGATCGCCTCGGACGCCAAAACATTATGAAATTAGTAAGAATTTGTTACACGATAAGTTTATAAAATAACCTGTTCTAATTCACCTAGTGATGTAATGATGCCTTTCTCATTTTCATTTTCTCCTGTATATTAAAGCAGAAATACTCCGAAATACTACAATTTAAAAAAATTCAGAAAATAGTTTTGAAGATTTCTGTTGCATAATACTACTACATTGATACACTAAACTTGAATTTGAGTTAGTGAAAATCTATTCAATCTTATGTGAGAAAGTGAAGTAAGCTCCATTTTATCATATTTGATTATTATTGTCGGTACTTCCGAAACCGAAAGTTGGATATCGGTATAGTGCCATTCGGTTCATTCAACCATGCACTAATATGAAAAACACATTTTTTTTACGATTTTCTATGACGATTTGAGTTTTAGAAAAAAAGGTACCGGTAGTCGGACTAAAATTCAGCAAATCATTTATATTTAGTTGGTTACATAATCTCATGATCTGCAAACTAGAGAAAATCACTAGCCAGTATAAAGAGGTAGCTCATGAACTAAGTATTCCTGAAATTGACGTTTTTATACTAAGCACCCTATCTCCGGAACAAGGGGTTCGATCCGAATGAAAATTGGGATATTCTTATGGCATCTTAAGAACTTCCATCTGCATTATTACCATATTTTTTATGCATATCGCCATGTAATTCCGGAACCAGAAGTTAGATCCAAGCAAAATTCCGGAACTTTGTATGGAATCATAAGACTTTTTGTATGAATCTAAGTTTGTAAAAATCGGTTCAATCATCTTCGAGGAAATTAAGTGACAATAATTTCACATTTCTGGTGCATATCATCCAGTAATTCCGGAACCAGAATTCGGATCTGAATGATATTCAGGAACTTTGTATTGGACCGTAAGACCTTTCATTCTAAGTTTGTGGAAATCGTTTTAGACATCTCCGTGAAAAGTGAGTGACACTATTTTCACATTTTTATGCATTATTTTCACATTTGTTGGTGCATATCACCTTGTAATTTCGGAAGCGGAAGTTGGATCCGAATGAAATTCAGGAACTTTGTATGGGGATATAAAACCTTTTATATGAATCGAAGGTTATGAAAATCGGTTCAACCATCTTCGAGGAAATTAAGTGACATTAGTTTCATATTATTGGTGCATATCATCCTGTAATTCCGGAATCATAATTCGGATCTAAATGATATTCAGGAACTTTATATGAGACCATAAGACCTTTCATTTGAATCTAAGTTTGAGGAAATCGGTTAAACCATCTCCGAGAAAAGTGAGTGAAATTATTTTCACATTTGTGGTGCATATCATCCTGTAATTCTGGAACCGGAAGTCCAATTGAAATGAAATTCAGGAATTTTGTATGAAACTATAAGAGCTTTCATTTGAATCTAAGTTTGTGAAAATCGGTTCAGCCATCTCCGAGAAAAGTGAGTGACATTATTTTCACATTTTTGGTGCAATTCCGGAATTGCAACCTGTGATTCCGGAACCGGACGTCGGATTCAATTGAAATTCAGGAACACTGTGTTGCACCGTGGGACTTCTAGTTTGAGTCTTAGTTTGTGAAAATCGGTTTGGCAATCTCCGAGAAAAGTGAAAGACAATATTTTCACATTTTCGGTGCATATCACTCTGTAATTCTGGAACCAAAAGTCGGATCCAAATGAAATTCAGAAACCGTGAGATCTTTCATTTGAATCTAAGTTTGTAAAAATCGGTTCAGCCATCTCCAAGACACACGCACACAGACATTTGCTAAGCTCGTCGAGCTGAGTTGAATGGTATATGACAGCTCTCTATGTACTTATTCATTGAGCCTAGCTTGAAAAATAACGTTTGATTCCTCGGATACATTTATTCCTGTAAAAATATCGTTTTTCGAAACTGTACAAAAAGTTTTCTTCGGGAAACTTTTTTATAGATCACCTCTCCAACTGTCTTTAAGATTCAATAATTTCATTGTAACCTGACGTTTTTCGTGGTATTAAATAATAAAATCTTATGATGGAATAACGAAGAATTTTGGAAAAAAAAACATATTTTTGATGTTTTGAAAAATCAGAAACTATTTTTGGCAGTGAATATAGTGAAAGTTTTATTGATTGCCTACAACTTTTTCTAGACGACATTTTCGTAGAAGTTATAGATTCAAGTTATAATTGTTTAAACATAATGTTGCTTTAAGCACATACACCCTTTTCAAAAATTAGTCTTGAATGAAAAACAATCTCTAGGCCAGTGAAAAATACTTTGTTTGCCATACCGATCACATATGAAAAGTTTCAAAGTATACAAGAATGGGTAATTTGAGTGCTTTGCCCTTGTGGAGCTCAGAACTCCTTGTCACAATTAGATTGACTAGGGTAACCATTTCAAATATGTTGGCCCACCTAAAAAATGTTATGGATTTAATCGATGTTAAGTAACCCATGTTGCATCATTTTGAAGCTAGACACAGTAAATTATCTATTGCGGAAGGGATTTTCGAAGATATTACAACATTCGGTTGATATTTTTACAAAGTGGGTCAAAATAAAATCAATCCTAAAGTGAGCCAACATACCTCTGTCACCAATTTGAAGACATAGACAGAAAATATGCCCATGCATATATGTCGCATAACCGGTCTTCACCGAGCGATGACTTCATATTCTTCATATTATATGAATTCTAGTGGAGCTAAAGCCACTTCTAGTGGAGCTAAAGCCACTTCTAGTGGAGCTAAAGCCACTACTAAATTCATTACTATTATTATGCTCTCATACAATACTTAGTTGTTTGAAATGTTGGTTCATCTCGTTACCAAGTGAAGTATAATCTTTCTTATCTCTCTTGAACACTGACGATTATGGGTCGTTTCTTAGTTCTGGAAAGCAAACAGCTTTTGGTAAGGCTTTAAATTCACTCAAGTATTCGGATGCTGGAAATTGTCAGCCATCAACTATCTCCGACGGGTTCACAAGAGCTGGTACCAAAAATGAAAGATCCAGCTTTATCACTGTCAACTAGTAGGCTAAATCACAGCATTCGTTCTTGGGTTACATCCAAACATTTTAGTATACTATTGAACTTCTGATACGACGTAGCAGTGCCGTAGTGAGGGTGAGGCAAGTGAGACGATCGCCTCGGGCGCTAACATCCAGGGGCGCCAAAACATTATGAAATTGTTAAGGATTTTTTGAACAATAAGTTTATTAAAAAAATAACTTCGCACGATTTTTTTCCTGAAAAAGCTGGGATTAGATTAAGTTCAGATTGGTATTGTATACTGCTTCATAAATCTTCATAAATCAGCGACTAGAGCAGTCTAATTCACTTGGTGGATACTGTACTGTGTTCCAAGTAGAAATCTACGCGATGATTCTGTATGAGGTACAATTGACACTTCAGCAGAGAATCTGTGGTAATTTTTAAAGGGACTCAGCTCGAATGATTCACGGTCGAACCTAGTGATCGCATGTCGAACTCAAATCAAAGACCTCTTCATTTCAAATCCTTTTCACTTCTTATGGGTATTCAGCCATTTTGGAATGCAAGAATGATGTCGCTTTTCCAAAATCTCCAAATCCTCTTGTAAGTTTGAGGTTTCATTAGATTTGCATTTCGGTACCTGTAGATCGTTTAGCATCCTTTCGGGGAAGCAGAACGAATTGTTTCTTTTGTTTTGTATTGTTTTATTTACCTCACTCACTTCACATTTCCTTTCCATGTTCCTTTTATCCCTACCTTCCCATCAGGAAAATGATGAGGAGTCTCGGCAAAGCACAAATCTCCAAATAACTAGGAGAACGTGATCATTGATCCGATTAGTTCTGATTCTTAATTTTGAAAACATGATGGAATTGGTGAAAAATTGTGTTACAATTAGAGAGCAAACCTGCGAACCATTTAAAGCGTATTTCAGCAATTAGATTTTCTAAAAGCAAAAAACTCAACTGATTCGAACCGATAAAACTATATATTATGGGTGGTCGAAACATCATTTAATATCGAACAATGTATAATTTTCCTTGTTTACCAAACCGTCATCATAACTTCCCCTAACACAAACGAGACTTTTGTCTGACTTTGTCAGCTTGGAGCGAAGTCAATCTTCAGTTCAGCAACGCCATCGCACGGCATCACATTCAACATATCAAGTCAATTGTATGGGTGCGCAACCCTGCTATTTTGGCGCTCACGAATTTGACATTTTTCTCCCCTACTTCTATGTATAAGATTCAATGCGGGCTCGCCTGGGGGCGACATGCTCGCAAAAAAAGTGAATATGATTCTATTACTTAGGAGACGGGCGAACAACGTTAAACTATTCACTGCACGAAAGAGAGAATGGTGAAAATGAATAAGCAATAACCGTAGAGAACCCGAATAATACATTCTTCGCTGCTGGTATACATCGCGCATGTTCGTTTTATACATTCGTTTGTCCTTCGCTCATTTACTTTACTCTTCAAATTGGTTCGAATAGCGTCACTGCTTTTATCGTTGGTTTCCATTCTTCGCATTCTTCATCTAATAAATGCATAATATCTCATGAGGTAGCAGCAATAGGAGAGTGCTGGGATATCATCATATACACATAAGACTATGGTAATAATGCAGGGGTAACGTCTTAATTTGCTTGTTTCAAAGACAGCACGAACGATCATCGCGAATTTGGTTTTGATGATGATCGCTGTATGAATATTCGTTCCATATTCGCGTTGTCATTCAGGGGTATCGCAAAGCAAATCCTTGGTATTACATTCCTGTAGTGGAATTAGACCTTCTGTTTCAACAGACTTCGCAGCCGATTCCGAGTGTACAGAACCATTGCGTGGCTGGTGCTACGATTCTACTGACACTACGAATCCGACAACTGGTTTGTAAGAGCAGTGCCCTATGCATTGAACCGCCAACCTGGGACAAATTGGGGGGTATGTCCAATGCGAATAAAAACTGCAAGGAATAGATCTTCGTGCGAGCAACGAAGCAGCGTCGGCTTCGTTCGCACCCGAATATACGGACAAGTCCGAATACCAGAACGATTATCGAACAAAGGCGAAGGGAAGCGAACGATGATCATTGGCGTTCTTTGCATTTTTGACATTCGAGCAACATTGGATGCGACTATATAAACTAAGCCTCTTCACACAAATAATTTGAAAATAGATTCTGTGCTCAATTTCAAATGAGCTTTCTGTGTATTTTTATGTGCCGTTCGAGAGGCAACGACTTTTGTCGAAGTTCTGCTGATTTGTCGCATTCGAGATGCTGAACGACCTCGATCATTAAGTTCAGGATGATTTTGATTAGGGGTGACAGTATGCATCCAATAAGAATCAACTTGTTCGCACAAGCGCACGTACACAAAATTTCTCGTTTCGAGATGGTTTATGCGGGCCCAGCATCTCTCACGGCCAACATAAAAATACTAACGGTACTTTTTAGGAAATTCAAAATTCTGAAAGAATTTATCGAAATCATATTTCGCTTGTATCACGGCGAAAGAATATAAGGAATACTACTACCTAAATTAACAGTTTATTGCAAACTTAAACAGTTCAACTTGAACCGCTAAGCAGACGTACGCTAATGCCGTTTGCAAAACACTTTTTTAATTGACACCGAAATGCCATGCTTTTACTGACGTGTCGAACGAAAACGTCATTTTCGGCTAATACTGGGCGATTCAGGTATGGTTAGCACTGATGAGTCTAAGACGAAACGTATAGAAAACTATTTCTTATTAAACAGGTAGACTTTGGCAAAAAGCGTATTTAATTTAGTTTCTGCGATTAGTTATAATTCTTATTTTTATCTATAACAGTTCGGCTGAAAAGTTCGTATCGTTTAATAGAAACACACATTTTTTGCCAAAATTCGTTTTTATTATTCAACATAATTGCCATCAGAGGCGATACAGCGATTATAGCGATCTTCCAACTTTTCGATACCATTTTTGTAGTACGATTTGTCCTTTACCTCAAAATAGGCCTCAGTTTCAGCGATTACCTCTTCATTGCTTCTAAATTTTTTACCAGCGAGTCATTGAAAATCATTTTGTGGATTTTTTTCACGTTTTCATCGGTAACAGCCTCTTTTGGACGTCCACTGCGTTCATCGTCTTCGGTGCTCATATGACCAGTACGAAATTTTGCACACCACTTACGAATTGTTGCTTCGCCCGGTGCAGAGTCTGGATAACACTCATCAAGCCATTTTTTGGTATCGGCGGCACTTTTTTCATCAAAAAGTAGTGTTTCATCAACACACGAAATTCCTTTTTTTTCCATTTTTTTCACAATAACAAAAGTAGCTTCACTCTAAATGCAATATCTCACAAACTAATAATCAGACAGCTGTCAAATTTATACACGTATCTTTTGAAGGTTGGTACTAACTGAAAATGGTATGGATTTAATTCTAGTGACGCCCACTCATAGAAACGATACGAACTTTCCAGCCGATCTGTTACATTCACGAGAAAAAAGAAATCGCATCGTAAATCACATTCTTACTATGGAATTCACTCGAATAAATTCAATGTTGTTCGTAAAGCAGGTTTTAAAACATTTTTGAATTTTTTGTCGTGAATACGACTTACTTTACTATGGGGTGCCTTTTCAAAATTTACCCTATGAGAGAGTGATAAGTTTTTGATCGTGAATATCTCTTGTTGTTTCTAACAAATCAACATAATTTTTGCAACATGCCATCGGAAATATGATTACAATTTTATGATAAAATTTTCAGTTGTGTGACATAATCTCAAATAATTCAAAATTAAACTTTTCTGAAATGTTTGGTATAAACGAGTATCAAAGAGGATAATTCATAAGGCGCGTTTGCCTTTCTCGTATTTTTAAAGCTCATAGCTCAGTGATCTGTGAAAGGATTTATATAATCTAACTACCAATAGAATCGAAATTTTTCAACTTAAACGTGTATAGCAAAAGCATTGAAGTATTTCAATAGTACACTATTGAAAAACCTGTCTCATTTGACCCATGCCAACACCAGCCAATCAGAACGCGTTCTGAGGAAGAGAACAAAATATCTGCTGCTGTACAACAAATCGTTCGAGAAAAATGATCCGAAAAGTGTTGAATATCGTAGTGAGTTCCTCAATTTGGTCCTTCTGAATGGTAGAAACGAATCCCTACAGCATATTAATAGTTTCTTTCAATAAATTATGCAAATCCGAAATGAAATAATCGACATTAAAAATCTGTATGCGGCTATTTTTATAGCCGTTAGGACCGCCCATTAGTGAAAAAGCTACAAACGAAATCAGGTAAAAACAAGCCTCTCAACAAAAATTGGATCAGTTTGGATTCTATTGCCACTGCGAACAGATGTATTTTGTGTCCTTTCGCAAAGCTAGTTTCGCTTCCGACAAGAGCGATTACGTCACAGCTGCGTCATTTGCATTGGTGAAAAAGCAACGGTGGAGAGCATTACACAAAATCAGCCGTTCTAATGGCTCTAAATGTTTTCTAAAGAACTATTAGGATTTCTTGCTCGCAAATCGAAGGGAAATATCCTCAGTTTAGTGCAAATCTAGAACTGTTCGATTTGATTTTTGCACTTTTCGCTGTGTGAACTTCACAGTAATCTAGATCAAGTGAAGCCTTCTTTGTTTTTGCGAAAAATGTGGAAAAGGGGAATGCTTGCATAATTCATACAATTGATCAACTAATTTATATTCGGAAGTGTTTAGGAACATGTCCGTTGTTTTCGTATTCACGACATCCAGTTATGTCTCTGACATTACCCACCCGCCTTTTTTTTATTCAATATTATAATATAATTTTTAGGCACACTGCTTAAGCTCTAAGATGCCAAGGGTATTTACTAATCTTAATTACGACTAACTTAAAACTAGAATAGTATCATTATGTAATGTAGCGGTAGCGGATTCTCGAGAAGCGATCGGTAGTGGTCGGTGAATTGAATATTGCATGAGGGTCTTCCATATGCCGTTGGCGAAGATCCATGTTGGCCGCATCATTCGGTCCTTGTGGGTCCGCGGGAAACACCCCCAGGCTACGAAGGCCCGGCGGGTGGCCCGCGTGCTGGTTTTCGACTGGGGCGGCCTTCCGTGGACGATGATGGTGATGTTACGGAAGAGAATGAAAAAAAAGTAAATATTGTGGAAACGGGGTAAAAAGGGGATGTGGGAACAAAATGTTTGAAAAAGATAAAGATCTAATTAGTTGCCATCGAGATGGTGAAGAGACAGGGAAGGGGTAACGAAAAAGTTAGTGACAAAAAAAGATCTTGTTAGTTCCAATGAAGATGGTGGACAGGGACGGGGATCGAGAGAATCGGGCGGATGTTACTGTCGAAGCTGTAGGTGGAGTTTATACTTTCTGAGCGATGGATAACACATTACACTTGTATATCAATGTGTTTAAGGTACTGGTATATGAGAAGCATATATAAACTATCCCGACTCGCCAACACATCCCGAACCGGAACCTCAGGCGGTCTACCTCGGGCCCTAAGGGATTTCAGTAGCTTCGACCTGGCGTCACGATACTCTACGCACGACCACACGACATGCTCGATGTCCTGATAACCGTCGCCACAGGTGCAGAGACCGCTCTCCGCAAGCCCAACACGCCGGAGATGTGCGTTGAAAGTGTAGTGATTTGACATGAGCCGCGACATAACACGAATGAAATCGCGACTCACGTTCATCCCCCTGAACCAAGGTTTCGTCGATACCCTAGGGATAATGGAATGTAGCCATCGTCCCAGTTCGCCATTGCTCCATGAAGTTTGCCAACTTTCGAGAGTTTTCTGACGAGAGATACTGAAAAATTCATTGAAGCAGATTGGTCTTTCATAAATATCACCCACCTTAGCCAGTGAGTCTGCCTTTTCATTGCCTGGAATGGAACAATGCGAAGGGACCCAGACTAACGATATTAAATAAGACCGTTCAGATAAAGTTCGCAAGTGTTCCCGTATTTTCCCCAGGAAATATGGGGGATACTTTCCTGGCTTCATTGCCCGGAGAGCTTCTATTGAGCTTAGACTGTCCGTGACAATGTAGTAATGGTCTTTGGGCAAGGTTTCAATGATCTCAAGGGTGTACTAAATAGCAGCTAATTCTGCGACGTAAACTGAAGCCGGATCATTGAGTTTGTGAGAAGCGGTGATGTTTTGATTGAAGATGCCGAAGCCTGTGGACCTGTTGATGTTTGAACCGTCAGTGTAAAACACCTTTTCACAGTTGACTGTTCTAAATTTATTATAAAAAATATTTGGGGCCACTTGAGGGCGCACGTGATCCGGGATTCCACGAATTTCTTCTCTCATGGATGTGTCGAAAAACACAGTAGAATCAGAAGTATCCAAGAAATGAGCACGATTGGAAACAAACGAAGGAGGATTAATATTCTGAGCCATGTAATCAAAATACAAGGACATAAAACGGGTCTGAGAATTGAGCTCGACAAGCCTTTCGAAGTTTTCAATCACCATCGGATTCAAGATGTCGCATCGGATTAGCAATCGATATGAGAGATCCCAGAATCGGTTTTTCAACGGTAGGACGCCCGCGAGCACTTCGAGACTCATCGTATGAGTCGACTGCATGCAACCTAAGGCAATACGCAAACAACGATACTGAATTCTTTCCAGCTTGATGAAATGAGTGTTCGCCGCGGATCGGAAGCAAAAGCATCCGTATTCCATCACGGACAATATCGTTGTTTGGTATAACCTGATCAGGTCTCCTGGGTGGGCACCCCACCATGATCCGGTTATTGTACGAAGAAAATTGATTCTTTGTTGGCATTTTTGTTTCAGATACCTAATGTGACATCCCCAGGTGCCTTTGGAGTCGAACCAGACCCCGAGATATTTAAATGTGAAGACCTGAGCTATGGTTTCACCCCCTAGTTGAAGCTGTAATTGTGCTGGTTCTCGCTTCCTTGAAAATACAACCAGCTCAGTTTTCTCCGTAGAGAACTCGATACCCATTTGAAGAGCCCATGTCGACAAGTTGTCGAGGGTATCTTGTAATGGTCTTTGGAGATCGGCAGCTTTGGGTTCTATAATAGACACAACGCTGTCGTCGGCAAGTTGTCTTAGCGTGCAAGATGTGTTGATACATTCATCAATGTTGTTCACGTAAAAGTTGTATAAAAGGGGGCTTAAGCATGAGCCCTGAGGAAGACCCATGTAACTGAATCGTATTGTCGACAAATCACCATGCGCGAAATACATGTATTTCTCGGACAACAGATTATACAAAAAGTTATTCAAAATTGGTGAAAGACCATGCTGATGCAACTTCTCAGATAGGATGTTTATGGAAACTGAATCAAAAGCCCCCTTGATGTCTAGGAAAACTGACGCCATTTGTTCTTTACGAGCAAATGCCATTTGAATTTCGGTTGAGAGCAACGCAAGACAATCGTTCGTTCCTTTGCCCCTGCGGAAGCCGAATTGTGTATCTGAAAGTAAGCCATTAGTCTCGACCCAATTGTCTAGACGAAACAGAATCATTTTTTCGAACAATTTCCGGATACAGGAAAGCATAGCAATCGGCCGATACGAATTGTGATCGGAGGCTGGTTTCCCTGGTTTTTGAATGGCAATAACTCTTACTTGTCTCCAGTCATGTGGGACAATATTATCCTCAAGAAGCCTATTGAATAAATTCAATAAGCGCCTTTTGGCAGAGTCAGGCAAATTTTTCAACAAGTTGAATTTGATTTTGTCTAACCCCGGAGATTTATTGTTACACGATAAAAGCGCAAGTGAGAACTCGACCATCGAAAAAGGTGTATCGTTTCTGTTTGATGAAGCGACGCACATGATTGTCTGTTCCGGAACAGAGTCAGGACATACTTTTTTAGCGAAATCGAATATCCAGCGGTTAGAATATTCCTCGCTTTCGTTTGTGGTGTTTTTGTTGCGCATTCGTCGGGCTGTGTTCCAAAGAGTGCTCATTGATGTTTCTCTCGATAATCCGTCTACGAATCGACGCCAATAACCGCTTTTCTTCGCTTTAATCAAGCTTTTCATTTTAGCGTCTAATGCCGCGTAGTTTCTAAAATTATCAGGTGTTCCGTTTTTCCTAAACTCGACAAATGATGAAGTTCTCTCCGCGTTTAATTCTGAGCACTCTTTGTCCCACCACGGGTTGGGGGGACGGATGTTAGTTTTCGCGCCGGGTACACGTTTCGTCTGAGCTTGAGTCGCGGTGTCGAGAATCAAGCCAGCCAAAAACGTGTACTCTTCCTCCGGAGGAAGTTCTTGTGTTGTTTCTAGATTCTCAAATATCAAATTTGCGTAGCATTTCCAATCAATGTTTCGTGTGAGGTCATACGAAACATTGATTGTTTCCGATGGTCTTAATCCGGTGGCGATTGAAATTACGATAGGCAGATGATCGCTACCGTGGGGATCAGGGATTACCTTCCACGTGCAATCCAACCGTAGCGATGTCGAGCAAAGGGATAAGTTTAGCGCACTTGGTCTTGCTTATGGTGCAGGAATTCGTGTCATTTCTCCCGTATTCAAGATTGTCATATTGAAGTTGTCGCAGATATCATGGATCATAGTTGATCTGTTATCGTCGTGAAGACAGCCCCATCCCGTACCGTGTGAATTAAAGTCTCCTAAAACCAACGTCGGTGCGGGAAGAAGCTCTATGATATCATTGAGCCGCCGATGCCCAACCGAGGCTCTTGGGGGAATGTAGATGGAAGCAATGCAAAGGTCCTTGCCTTTGATTGTAACATGACATGCGACAACTTCAATACCTGGTATCGAGGGGAGGTTAATGCGATAGAAAGAATAGCACTTTTTGATCCCCAAAAGTACTCCTCCATAGGAATCATCTCGATCCAGACGAATAATGTTAAAATCGTGGAGGTTTAAGGGTATTTCAGAAGTTAGCCAAGTTTCGCACAATGCAAATGCGTCACATTTCAGATTATTTACTAGAAATTTGAAAGGATCTATTTTTGGGATGATACTTCTACAATTCCACTGTATAACAGTGATTGTATCTGTGACCTCGGTGGGTGTCTTAGCCATCGAAGGATACGATCGCTGAAAGAAGGGGCCATTTTGCAGTCAACTGCTTCAAGAATGTTTTAACTGTAGGAATAAAAGCCATTATCAGGCTTTTAAGAGGTTCAGAAATATTGAAAGTAGACATGATCCAGTCCACAATATCAGAGAATTTAACAAACCCAGTATTTGGTAAATTTTCTGACTGATCTTTAGGGACTTTCGGGGGTTTTGAAGTCCCAGGAAGTGAATCCCAGGAAGTCCCAGGAAGTGAATTCTTGCTCGGAATTTAATTTTCCAAGGCCTGGAGCTTTTCTCTCTGGTTTTTTGCCATCACTACCAGTTGTTGTAATTTTTCGAGACCCATCAGAGGACATCTTCGAACCCTTACTAGGGAGCTTTTGAAAAGATTTATTTCTTCTCTTTCTGTATGATGAGCTAAGAGGGACAGCCGAAGATGTACCTTCGAGGGGGTCATCATATTCGCTCTCGTCAGTTGCCAAACAAGCGTACAGGTTTACTGGAGGCGTAGCACTCTTCAATATTTCAGCAAAAGAACGCTTTGAATGTTGCTTAAGTGAACGCCTCATCTTATCCTGGCGCAATTTGTACGCGGGACAATCAGAGAGGTCATGCGGCCCCTCCTTACAGTAGAGACACTTTTCATTGTCTCCACTGCAGGAGTTATCCGCATGACTCCCTCCACACTTTATACACCGGGATTTATTGGGATGCAACAATGGGATGCTGTATGTCCCAATTGTTTGCAATTAGTGCAGTTCATGACCCGCGGCACAAAAAGGCGAACAGGTAAACGAATTCGGTCCAGGAGGACGTAGTTAGGCAAAGCCGAGCCAACGAAAGTCACCCGATACGAGTCTGATGGGATATAGGACTTAATGCCATCCTCAGCGGTCGATACTGAACGCAATTGCTTGCAGTCCAGTATCTTAACGTTCTTGAGTAAGGGGTTTTTAAAACCGCCTGCCCCATGCTTAAGAACGTCCTCGCAAGTCAGACTCGGATCGGTGATCACGCCGTCTATCTCGACTTCGCGAGCTGGTACGTATACGCGATACTCCCGCGTGAAATGCTCATTTTGAACGATCTCATTAGCCTGTTTTGCACTGGCTAACAAGACCCTAAGCTTGTCCGGGCGTACTTTTTCAATTTTTTGTACGGTATTGTATCGCGAGGACAGGTCTTCAGAAAGTCTTAGAAGGTTCAATTTTTTACCGTTGTCTTTGGTCCGGATGTAAACCGCATACGGTCCGGCCGGGAGTGCAAGTCCATCGGGATAATTTTTTACACGAGGTATTTGGCTATAAGATGATTCCATTTTGTCATCTGGAGGGAGGTCAGGCAATTCTGTGCCTTCTGTCATGGCACGGAAATGTGTCCATGCGGGTAAATATTGGAGGACAAATGTAGTGGTATTGAAGAACAGGGGGAAAAAAGAAAAAGGCAAAAATACTTAGCTTTAGCTCTCAAAGGGTGAACGGCAGACAAGGCCCGGTCCTAGGCAATCGGTGGATATTCCTGATCAATAAAGTGCAAAAAACTTTTTTGCAGTCTCTTTCTGCACTGTACAATGGAATCTTATACGTTTTTTCACTATACACTGTCCAATGTATTTGTTAACAATATAGCAGCAGCGCCCAGCTGGGCGCTGGCTAACGGTACCACACAGTGCTTCTTTACACAACTCACAATTGACCTTGAAGACGGATTAATTCGAACTATCACTCGACCGCACTGATTCAGACAATAGAATACGAAATGACCTTGAAAGCGGAATAAAACAATTTACCGCACCACTGGAGAAACACGAACTTGCGTCCGATCAGCCCGATAGTTGCAGTGGAACTGACTTTTTTGAATTTGAGTCATTTCGAAATAGATTGATCATAGGTTTATGCTGATTCTTCATTTTGCTTTATGAACCTTATGAAGAATTATACGCTTGGCTGGTATATGATCTTTAAATGGTTTTCGGAAGACTTTTGTGGAGTTTACAGTTTTAATGCGAGATTTATTATGTAACACTCAAAACTACTGCAAGTGTTTAATAAAATTGAACATGTTGCTTGAGATGACCTTACAGAAAAATAACATATTGTCAGTTCGTCTTCATGGTGTTGGTTAAAAAATTGGTGGGGCGAATATTTTTGAGCTCGCCTCGGGTGCCAGAAACACTCACTACGGCTCTGCATATTACTAGTATTTTTTTGAAATTTTCAAAGAAATACTTTTCAATGCGTAATTTTCATCCAGCTACTCGAAACAAAACTTTCGCTCATGACCAAGGATGCCAAGTGATTTTTTCAAAAAATCTGTGTTTGATTCAAAAATTAGTCTATGCAAAATATATGTCCTCTTTCCATACAAGCACAGTAAAACGGGATCATTTTCGTGACATAATATTGACTTGTTCAAAACCTGACCACATTTCTACGTGTATTTTTCTTGATTTTCTAATTTACACCCCTTTATAGAAAACATTAATGTGTTCCATATTAAAAAAATGACAAACTAGCTATAACATCGATTCATTTTATAAAAATAGTAGCAGCAGAAAACCTGGTTTGATACTGTAAATATTGTTTCTTTTAGCAACAAATCAAGAGATTTGTTTCTGCAAGTTTTTCGATTTTATTTGTTCCACTAATTGTTTTGCTATTTCAAACTGGCCTAATTTTTCGGTGTGTAGCAAAATGGCTACGCAAAGTGCATTATTATCGATCGCAGCTTGCACACTATTTGAAAATTTGAAATTATGATTTCTAATAACGATTATAATCTGAAATTAGATGTGATAATTAAAACAAAACGACGATAACTTAGTTTGGTCTAAAAATTGTACCTAAACCAATAAAAACACGATCCATTGTGGAATTTTTGATATGAAGTCTATTTTCTACGAACCATAAACACTAAGAGAATTACAGTTTTTATATTTACGTCTGCATTAATGGTACTTAAATAATACGGAAGGTGAAATGTAGTCGAAGGAGGTTAATAGGACCCTATCTCAATGTTAATCGCAAAAAAACTGTGATAAACATTAACAAAAGCTCACAATAAAATGCGCACTAATATGTACCGCGCACTATTACCCGCCTTTCCTCTACGATAGAATTTCCTGTTAAAAATTTTAATTGAAGCAGTATTCAATCGATTGTTAATCAAAAATGCCTAAATATGAATTTCATGCTAAGTGTCAAACCGGTTTAATTTAATTTCAATTTTAAAATATCTAATTTTTTGATTTTCTTTAGTAAATTTGAAACAATTTTTTCCCGATCATCATAGCTGGTATCACATTCAATTGATTGGTGTACAAAAATGCTTGGCTATATTTAGCATTCCTCGAATACTTCTAATATTCTAAAATTTCTGTGAAAATATCGAATTTTTTTAGACAAGTTGAAACTGATTTCTTCTAAAACATATAGCTAGTATCAAATGCAATCTATTGGTATATAAATGACGTTTTTATGCTATACTTATATACTTGGACGTTCGGTTACGTTTTTGGTCAGAACTCTCAATAATAAAATGTAATTGAAAATTTTTCTGTTCCATTTATGTTGCGTAGACGTTTCTCGTTTTTCAAAATCGTGGTTCTAATAATTGAGATATGGCCAGCCAAAGTAAGCGTTCCCACTTTTTCTTCAACTGACTTTGGTTGGAACTTTTTATAATAACTTTGAGTAGAATATTCAGTTTTCCATCGTTTCAAATAGATTTTATTCCGAATGAATTTATCTTTTTAATGATCGTTTTCGAATCGGTCCAAAAATGGCTAGTTTTCCCACTTTTTTACCCCCTTGGTATTCGGAGTGTTAAGATGAGTTTCAGTTAAAATAGCAAATCGGACAATTAAGCAGTTTTGCTTCTGAGTGAGCAAGCATTCCAATTTACTACAACCAACTCATTATAATGCACACTCTAAAAAAATTTGAATTTTACAGGTGACTTAATTCCTCATACGATGTAATTCATAAAGACCTAATTTGTCAAATGACGGAAAATTTTATTTGTAATGACTTAATGTTAGAATAGCTTGAATTTTACTGGTTTCGACTGTAACTTGCATTCTGCTAGCAGGTGCGACTGTATGAATTTAAATGCTCCTTTTACCAGCCAAGCAGATGCATGCTTCTGTGGCTCAGTCGATTAACAGACGTACTTGCGATCCAATGATTCTTGGTTTAAGTCGCGGCGGTTGCTATCAGTATTCTTTTTTTATTCCAACGAATTTCATGCATGGAGTTTTAGACACAATATTAAATGTTCTTCGACGTAAATTTGCGTGAACTGCGACGCTCCATTTATGTGCATCTAATAAGATGTAAAATCACAGGGTTTTTTTTAAGTGTGAATATTCGATGATGAATTTTCCTAAGGCATCGATTGGATCTAGCCCCGTTTTGCAGTTTCGTAGTTTTGTTTTCATTGTTTCAAAAATGACGATCAGTTGTTCAGCAGAGAAGAGGTCACCAGAGTCGACCTTTGCTTGTGTTTGATTATTGCCCAATCCGGGAGGGATCTTTTGGATTGCTGTGAGGAAGTGACGGCAAATTTGAATATCTCTTCGGTGGGAGCCGTGGGAAGTTAGTTTCATCTTTCTGTGGAACATTCTTGCGCGTTGATTGTTTACTGGACGCCTGTTGTCGAATTTTTGTGAACTCAGCGCGTTTGGGACTCGATTTGCTAGTAGATGGATGGTCGGCATGACAGTTCACACATTTTACTGCGATGTCATCTAGTAGGCAATCGTTGGTATTGTGAGATTCGGCACATTTCCCGCACCGACTGTTCATGTGGCAATTCCTCGCTCCATGGTCGTAGCTCAAACAGTTCATGCACTTTGTGACAATCCGATGTATAGGTTTATACTTTTGAATTCTATGATTATATGAAACATCGATTTGATCGTTTTCAGTTGACTCATGGTGATGGAACCCTTCTCCAGATGAATCAAGTACAGTTGATCTCGATACTTTCGATTGTCCGTGTTGTGTCGTTTCATTTTAAACATCATCACAGGCTTTAGTCCAACCTCCGATAGTGCCTGCTTTAGTTCGACTTCCATCATGTTGGGTAGGGTAACAGAGGTATTTTGGTCACTTCATATATTTTGGCCCACCTTACAAACTTTATGGATTTATCCGACGTTAAGCAACACATGTTGCACCAATTTGAGCTAATCACAATAAATTTCCTATTGCGGAAGGATTTTTCAAAGATAGTACAACATTTGGTGGATATTTTTACAAAGTGTGTAAAAATAAAATCAATCCTACAGTGTGCTAAAATACCTCTGTTACCATAGTCCTCTAAGTACAACCTTCATTGGTTTGTTGGCGGCAATATCGTGTGTGAAGTGACATTCCACTGCTCGGTAGTGGTTCAAAGCCGGAACAGTTATTTTGTAGCCTTCAGTGTATAAACGGATTGTTGCCTGTAGTCCTTTGCAAATCAGCGTGTTCAAATCCGAGCCCAGAGTCGGTGGGAAGGTAGAAAGGCGGCATTTCTTTCTTCTTCCGCAGTTCCTCTTCGACATCAACTGGCATATAATCGAATTCTTTGTTACTCCGCAAACGGTCGTTTACCTGTACATCACTTGGCTGCAGACGCTTAGCATCCTTTGGATCCATCTCGGATCTATGGCGCGTTTTACACATAGCGCAGGTAGGTACGCTGCTGCCAATAAAAGATAAACAAAATCGAAATTATTCGTAGTAGGATATTCGTCTATGCACATAGATGACGAATGGTGAACGATTTTCAATCAAAGTTTACATTTTATTAACGTCCATTAGATAATCGGAACTGTCTTGTGTTTGACTACCTTAAAACCGTCGTCTGGGTGCGATAAAGGCAAGCAAGCGTGGTGAACTTTCCTCATTATTTCCAAAAGTCTTAGAAAACTTGGTTTTTCAGTTATTTATGGTTATCTCAAGCTGTTAAAAATTTAATCAAAAATTCCTGATCATATTTCAGATAGCTTGTAGAAAAAATTTTTTTGTGATGATGATGATGATGGTCCCACCTCATACCCCTACAAAGGTGTGAGCAGAACGAGTTATCTAAATGATAATTAATATTTTTGCACATATCTTAACCAGTAAACAAAAGAAAACGATCTGATCAATCTAGCAGGTATTGATTCTTCTTCAAAAGAACGACTGACCACAAAATAACATTCAAATATTTCGGATTTACTATCCAGGGTTAATCAAGAAAATTTCCAACCCGGGAAGATCCTTGATCACATCAGGAATCGAACCCGATATCTTTACCAGTATCAGACAGTAATTCACCTGGCCCCTCCCGCCGGACCAGTTCATCGCTACACACATCAGCTACGATGGAGTAAAGAGACTGCGGATGAGCAGAGCCAAGCCCAATTCCATCAACAACTGTCGATCCCAATTAATCTCCCGAATCAATTCCTTAAATTATTAATCAAACCTTGCGATCAAGGTCAAGAGCAAACTTAACACACTGAATGCTAAGGCTCTTCGGCCAGTCCTGTTCGCTTTCCAAATAGTCACTACCTGCTTCGCGCGCGAGGCTCAAACGTTTGTAGACTGCTCATTATTTTTAACTCTCAAACAAACTAAAAATCCATCATCATCATACCGAACATAGTAACTTAATTCGTCTCACAATAATATATATAAACAAAAAGAAAATGAAAATACAATCTTCGTAATACGTAAAAAATAAAAAATCTAAAAATTTTTAACTAACTAACTAAATATTTGCTTACAAAGCGGACTTTATGTGTGAAATACATAACCTTTTGAACTCCACCAATGTCGCTGCGCGTTTGATTTCTCTTGGCATCGAATTGAAAAAACTTATTCCCTTGTACAACAATGAGTTTTGCGATCTGGCTAACAGAAAGCTTGGTGTTCTAGCATCAGATGCGTTTCTAGTATTGTACCTATGCAAATCAGTTCCTCTTTCAATTCGATCACACAAATATCGAGGCAGCATGCCGTTTAATATCTTGAAAATAAATACCATGGTTAAGTAGTAAATTCTCTGTTTCACTGAAAGCCATTGTAATGCGTTCAGTAGAAAACCTGACGAGGTATATCTACTACATTTTAGAATTAATCGCATGATTTTATTTTGCAGTCGCTGTAATCTCAAGATTTGTGTGTTATTAGTAAGAAACAGAATGGATGGGCAAAAGTCAATGTGTGGTGAAATGACTGTTTTATACAAAAGAATCTTACTATGGGTCGTTAAGTCATTTTTCAAACGACATAATACACCATACTTTTTGGCAATCTTCTTGATGACGTTATTGATATGAGATTTGAATGTTAACTTTTCATCAATTATGACTCCAAGATACTTCATTTCTCTAACGCGATCAATAGTTTCACCATCAATTTCCACATTGGCGTCATGACCGGTGCTAACAGAAGAAATAACCATATATTTAGTTTTCGCGACGTTTAGTTTCAGTTGCTTAAATTTTAACCATCGAACCAGCGAACTTAGATCCTCGTTTAAATGTGCAACAGCTTCATTGAAATCTTTAGCCGTAATGAACAGAACAGTATCATCAGCAAACAAATTTATATCACAGAAACGTAAAACTCGCTTCATATCATTAATATACATAATAAATAGAATAGGACCTAACACACTTCCCTGAGGCACACCAAGTGAATTACCGAGGGAACTAGACACTACATCGTTAAAAACAGTCTTTTGAGATCTACCACATAAATAGTTTTCAAACCATTCATGTGCCATTCCCCCAATGCCAAAACGCCGTAATGTCTGCAACAATAAAGGTCTTGAAATTGTTTCAAAGGCTCTCTTCAGATCCAAGAACACAGCAAAGATACTCTCCTTGGCTTCGATTTTCTCCTTCCATTTTGCCAATACTAGGTTCAAAGCGGTTTCACAAGAGTGACCCCTACGATATCCCGATTGTTCCGGTATTAGCAAACTGTTAGAGTTCAAATAGTTAATCAGCTGATCTTTAACAACAAGTTCCAGAATTTTTTCCAGTGTGTGCAGCATGTTAATGGGACGGTACTCCTCGGCTTTATCCGTTCCAGGAACCTTGGGGATAGGAACCACCAGAGATTCTTTCCACACTTTTGGTACGTGCCCCGTGTACAACGATTCATTTACCAAATCCAGTAGATCGTGTCCGATAACATGAAAGCAATCCTGTATCACTTTTGAGTTTACATTGTCAATACCAGTTGATTTTCCCAAATTGAAACAAATATTTTTCAATTGTTCAAAAGTGATTGGTTGAAATTCATCAAGTCTACAATAGTTATTCATCGGCTGTGTTATTTCAACAGGTTCACCTACCAATTCAATACTTTGATTGATCTGCTGAACACTATTTATGAAATAACTGTTGAACTTTTCAGATACAATTTGTTCTGTGTGCTCTTCTATACCGTTAAAAGTTATGGTTTTCGATGCACTATGTGTAGGCTTGATCAACTGTTTGAGAATTTTCCATAACTCTCTGCTGTTTTGATGATTTTGATTGATCTTCCTCTGTATGTATTCATATCTAGTCTTCTTCAGGGCCCGTGAATAAATATTTCGTGCTTGTGTATATCTACTCCAGTGACTATCATTGTTAGTTCTACAGAATCTCTTGTACTGCTTATCCCTCTCCCGTTTTAACCGTAAGAGGTCTATTGAGTACCAACTGCTCGAGCTGTTCAAACTAACATACTTTTCAGTTACTAATTCATTAGTACACTTTTTTAATATGTCAGTAAGAATAGATGCCCTGTGATCCAAATTTCCAGTCAACTGTGTACAACCCAAGCTTCTTGATACAAGTCTAGATAGGGTTTGCTTTGAATAGTTTTTCCAACACTTGATTTTCACCGTATCTTCCTCATTACTAGAGCTACTCATTACGGAAATTGCAATTGTTTCATGATCTGAAATCTTGCAATCGGGTTCCACATTTGAATAAACACCGTCGAAATTGGAATACACGTGATCTATCATTGTTTTACTGTATCTCGAAATTCTTGTAAATTCATTCACAGTTTGCTTCAAATTGAAGAATTCTGCTAACTGTTTCAATTGAGTCGAACCTTGATCACTGAGCCAATCGATATTAAAATCTCCAGTAATAATATTTAGTTTACCAAAATCTACGAAATTCTCCCACCAGTTTTCTAGAATTTCCAGAAACTGGCGATCGCTTGAACTTGGAGAGTGGTAAACAACTCCATAATTTCCCATCTGTATGCCTCTTTCAACTGATATACCCAAGAACCAATTATTTCCAACTGCTTCGTTCGATTGAATGCTGAATTTAATTGATTCTCTGGCGTAAATTTCAACTCCACCCGTGTTCCTGGAATGGGACAAACAAAAAGCAACAGTGTAACCCGGAACACTGAACTGATCGAAAGCGTCAGAATCAACAATATGTGTTTCTGAGAGAAAAACCAATGAAGGATGTCTATCTTCTATAAGATGACGCAATGCGACATAATTAGAAGACAAACCGGCCATGTTCAAATACAAAATATCTGAATGCCTCTCACTGATTAGTTGCTATTCCATTGACATAATGTTGTTCTTTTTCGTTTCAAGCAATCTCAGATATACAGGACACTGCTTACTAAATGCTGGATGGTGAATGTCTAAATTCAATTTCCTTTCTTTGTTCATTTTCAGACAATTAACGCATTTGAATTCAGTTGAAGAACACTCAGATGTTCTATGTGCGGAATTACATTTGGAACAATTTTCACTGTTTAAACATTCGGTGCTCTTGTGACCAAACTCACCACACCTGAAACAGCGCAATACGTTAAACGACTCGAAAACCGAACACCTATCCCAGCCCACGCAAACCTTGCCGGCTGCCATCAAGCTGGAATAAGTATTCTTATTAACCTCAATTATAACACTATATTTGTTATATTTGAAGCGTGGATTCTCAAAGTCAGCAACAACTTTTACATCTTCAATCGAAATTTCCTGATTTTGACTTTTCAATAGGTCAATAAATACATCAGCGGAATATCGATCACTCATCCCCACTATTTTCAGTTTTGGTTTCCCGGGCTTGGGTATAACAGCATTGTATTCAGTTCCTAAATTACTTTCAATGTTTTCTTTCACTGATTGAATGTCCTCTCCTGCTGCGCACTCAACAATAATCGAGCCATCTTTACCATTTTTAAAATTACTAATTTTATGTGTTCTTGGATCTAACCTACCCTTCAAAACCTTTCTCGTGTCATCGCTCGTTTGCGAAGACTCGACAGGTTTGATCATAATAACCGAGCGAGTCTTACGATTTCTATTACTTTTCGTTCTTTTTCTAGAAAATTTCCCAGATAGAACGTCCGCGTATGACTTTTTGTTGTTTCTATCAAATACTTCGTCGTTACCTTCATTGACAATATTATTATCAAGCGGTTCATCATCAGTATTTGAAATAACTTTTCTCTTTCGTCTGGGATTTCCATCCGACTCCGAATGAGTCTTCCTATTTGCAACAATTTTCTTTCTATCCATTACAACCAAATCATTATTATCTTGCTGATTATTCAAAATCAACAAACTTTTCAAATCGTCCAACTTTCTGGCCACACTGTTTTCTAAGCAGGCCATTTTGCTCTCCAGAGCATCATTGGAAGATCTGATCAGTCTATCGATTCCCTTTTCTATCGCGATATTAATGTGTGCCTCGATGCTCTCCCGCACACCAGCAAACGAATCAGTGATGGATTTGAATTTTTCCATCTCCTTCTTCACATCACTAATGAGCGAAAGAACATCATCCTTTGGCATCACATTAGCCATCGCGGCACCTTCCAAGCAATCAGCACATTTAAACAAAAGCGCCGGTGTATCTGAAACCCAACCGGCCATGGCTCTCGTAAGCCCAGTACAGCGCTGGTGATAGCCATTCTCGCAAACTGAACATGCAATTCTAATATCCGATATGGTTATTTTTTCATTACACTTCACACATTCACCCATCATTCATGCATAAACCAAACCGGCCCGACACACAGCTGGGGGAGAAATCAAAGCAAAGTGAACCATGCAAAAACAATAGACAATGCATTCAATATACCACGGTACGACGCCGCTTTGTTTGAGCGATCGCCGCACGGCGATTATTGACACAATTTACAGCACAAAATAGAAGTATTTACAAAACACTTTCTACTTATCTGTTTAAAGCACAACTAGTCACTTGCTTAGTTGAAAAAAATTTCACTTGTTGTTGGGTTAAGTGAATGAAGAGATATTTGCCATACAGTTGTGCCAATTCTTCTATTGGGTGTATTTTGAAAAGGCGCCCCATAGTAAAGTAAGTCGTATTCACGACAAAATAAGAAAATTTCTTAGAATCTGTTCGGGCTTGGCTGCTTGAGTTTGGAAATTCATAAGAATATTACAAAACCTATTCTTAACACTCCAAATACCAAGCCTCAAAAAAGTTGGAACGGTAACTTTGAGATGTCATAGCTCAGCTGTTTTTTAACGAATCTCAATAAATTTTACACCTCCGAATTTTGTAAAGTTCGTAGATTGATTCAAAAACTTTGTAGGAGATGATTGGTAAAGAAAAACCAATGAAAATTTTGATTTTTCCAGTTCCAAGTTTTTTTCACGCGCCCAATATGCCATATCTGCTTTCCAATTTTTTCCTTTGGCATAAACGTCGCATAGAAAATATTGAATACTTCAACTTTACCGAGTCTTAGCTTTGTTGTTAGCCAACCGATCTTCAAAATTTGTTCACCATTGGAAAGGTACTACTTCCAGAAATAAAATGCACTGAAAAAAACGAAAAAAGGGTTGTCTATCCAAAGTTATAATGAAAACTGTAGATAGATGACCTAAGAAAAGGTGAGACTTTTTACAATGATAGTAAATAACTCGAAATTCAAAGCGATGACCTATATATTTTTACACATCATTCGATTGCTAGTGATACCAGCTACAATTTTCGCCCAACTAACATTCCTGCACAATCAAAAGAAAACATTAAAAAATCGATGAATTTATCAATTTATATGAATTTTTCATTTTTTTTCACATGTTTGTATATAACTCAAAAATTAAAGCGATGACATGTACAATTTTTGATTCAGAATATTGGAATTATTACCAGAAACAATGTATTGATGACCAAAATTATACATCTGTTCAAAGAATCTCAAGAAATTTGGTACAAATACAGAGAATTTCTTTTATTGGGAAAATTTAGCCAAAAAAAGAAAACAAATCTTTGAAATTTCATGACATATATTTTTTTTTATTTTAGTTGGAAATTTATTATGAACAAAATTTACAAAAAAAACTGAAACTTGGATTCCACTGAAAATCTTTAAAATTCTAAATTTCTTCTAAACTCTAAAAATAATTATGTTTTTGTATTGGACAAAAGTTCTAAACAATTTTTATGCACAACGCATTGATAACTACTAAAATTAGTTTATTTTTGTTTTAGGTTTTCCATAAAATTTCAAAAAATCGGTAGATGATCGGAAATTTTGAAATTTCTGATATATATTGCGTTCCAACGTTTCTGCAAATCAATGTGAAAATATTGGAATCCGTGTTGATTTCATCTGTTTCAAAGAGACGTAGAATTTGTTTTTTATTAAAAAAATAAATTTTGTGACAACACAAAAATTTTGAATTATTCCAATGGTCTTGTACAACATGAAATAGAACATAAAATTATATGAATTCCATATACTAACCCATGGCGAAAGAAACCAACTACAACTTAAAAAAAATATTGCTTGATTTTTGTTCTACAAGCAATTAAGAACAAAAACATATATCTTCAATTTTCCGCTGTCCTAAACGACATCAATTATAATCGATAGAATATTAAAATTTAAATATCACAAACTTAGAATTATTTCGGAATGTATAGAATTCTAAAATTATTTAAATATTCTATTAGTAAACAGTTCAGAAAAAGTAGAATTCCGAATTGAGCACAAAAAATTACACGAAATTAAGTAAAACCTGTTTTTATCCACCTAGTAGTGTAATGATGCCTTTCTCATATCTCTCTTATTCTCATATAACAAATGTATTCTTCAAACAGATTTTTAAAAACATGAAGCTAGTACATGAACTAGTGTAACCTACAAAATGAAACAGTTCTAAAATCGGTTAGGCCATCTTTCTCGGTAAAGTGAGTTCCAGTATTACAGGTACTTATGAAACTGGAATCGCTCCGAATATTTTCTTTGCAGCAGCCTTTGCAATTAGCACCAACCATCCAATCTATTTGCAGCTTACAGTTGTCTTCGTCTCGAAAAACAACCTCTTCGTTTGAATGCTTTTTACTGAATGAAACCCTACACCTATGTTATCAGAACTAATTGGCTCAAGTGGCATGTTCTCCTAGTTATTTGGAGATTTGTGCCTTGCCGTATCTTCTCATCAACTTCCTGATGGGAAGGGAAGGATAAAAAGATCATGGAAGGGAATTGGGTAAGATGGGAAAACAGCACAAAACACAAAGAAATAAATCGCCCTGCATTCCCGAACGGATGCTGAACGATCTGCAGGTGATAAAATAAACGGTTGATAAAACCTCCAACCACCGAGAGGCCTTAGAGATTTTACAGAAGCGAAACCATTCTGTATTCCCAGAAGAATGCAGAACGATTTCTTCCCGAATATGCACTTGAATTAATTAAACACTTTAGAAGACAAAAATACTTTATTTTCATACCTTATGATCAAAAAAGAACCGAAACTTTCATTTTAAAATTCCCGCGCTTGTTCAATCGGTAAACTTATATTCTCTCAACGTTGCCAACACTTTTATACACATTCTGTCAAATTTTGATGCATATCGTACGATTAGTTTTTGTTTGGCGTCTATACAAAGAAGTTGAAAAATTTTCGTGTGGCGATTTTTATAATGGATAAAAATTTAGAACGTGCGTGCATCAAATTTTGTGTTGCAAATGGATTTAAGTGTTCCGAAACGTTGAAAATGTTAGAAAAGGCCTTTGGTGAATCGTGTCTAGGAAATACACAAGCATACGAGTGGTATAAACGCTTCAAAGGTGGTCGTACAAGCTTGGATCATGATGAGATCCCTGGCCGCCCAACAACATCTGTTACTGAAGAAAACATTGAATCGGCGAAGCAAATCGTGTTGCAAAATCGTTCTGTACCTATTAGAGAGATTGCTGTGTTGCTGGGGATCTCTTATGGATCAGCCGAACACATTTTAAGTGATGTTTTGGGTTTGAAACGCGTCGCTTCTCGGCTGGTGCCACAATAGATGAATTTCATTCAAAAACAGCGTTGGGTTGATGTAGCCAAAGAGATGATTTCCAACGCAGATAGTGACCCCACATTCATCGAATGCATCATAACTGGTGATGAGGTGTGGATCTATGAATATGACGTCTAAACCGTACAACAATCGACCGAATGGCGCTTCGAAGGCGAGCCGTTGTTCTAAATTTTCATCCATTATAAAAATCGCCACACGTTAATTTTTCAACTTCTTTGTATAGACGCCAAACAAAAAGTAATCGTACGATATGCGTCAAAATTTAACAGAATGTGTATAAAAGTGTTGCCAACGTTGAGAGAATAAAAGTTTACTGATTTTACAAGCGCGGGAATTTTAAAATGAAAATTCCGGTTCTTTTTTTATCATAAGGCTAATAAATGACTTACATGATACGAGTATTTTTCAATAAAAAAACCCAATGTTTGAACATATGTTTTAAAAAATTAAAAAAAATATCTCCTTCGCCTTTTTATAAACATGCTCGAAAATATGTTCTGTCAAATACAAGAAACGGATGTTAGATATAGCTGTTTAAAAATAACCTGTTTTTGAACTAGTTTTGCTCATAACTTCGGTTCAGAAAACGCTACCTGAATGCGCCAGTCATTTAAAAATTGGATTTAACAAACTCTAAAAGATGTTCAAAGATACCTATAATACGAAAAGAGAATAATATAAATGCTAGAGCAAAAAATCTGATTTTGTGAGGAACACCCTAAGTTGCTCTTTAAAAATAGCTGTAACACTAAAACCGTTGCAGATACTACTATGGTGTCGTCAGCAAAGCTGCTCGATATAACTTTATCTACAATTTTGCCGAAGAATGCAGTCCTCTATCTCAACATATCCGGAAAATAAGTTTTGGATCACCTTAATAATAAGAGCCACCCTAATACCATGTACATATGGCCTATCTTCACTGATTATTTGTTTTGAAGACATCATAGCTCTAAAGTATAGGGTTAAGCCACAAATGTTTTTGTCCCCCTAAATAGTGGATCCGGACCACTGTGCAATGCAATATAACTCGGAAATTTTAAAATTTCCGATCTTTTACCCAGTTTTTGAGATTCTACGGCAAACCTAGAACAAAATCAGAATTTTAGTAGTTATCAATTGAGTTTGGGTTTGCATAAAAATTGTTTAGATCGTTTGTCCAATACAAAAATATAACCATTTCTAGAGTTTTAAATTATCTACAGTTTTCATTATAACTTTGGGTAGACAACCCTATCTTTCGTTTTTTTTCAGTGCATTTTATTTCTGGAAGTAGTACCTACCTTTCCAATTTTGAACAAATTTTGAAGATCGGTTGACTAACAACAAAGTTATGCAGGTGCCGCATGAGTGCAGATAGGGCACATTTTGAGCTTGAAAAAAACTTGGAACGGGAAAATTCAGATTTTCATTAGTTTTTCCTAAACGATCGTGAACAATGATATACTTAAAATAATCTACAAACTTCACAAAATTCGAGGGTGCAAAATTTATCGAAATTGGTCAAGTAACAACTGAGCTATGATAGCTCAAAGTTACCGTTCCAACTTTTTTGAGGCTTGGTGCTTCGCGTAACTTTTTTAGAATTGGTATTAGGAGTGTTAATCCACCTAGTGTTGTGATAATGCCTTTTGTACATACATACTAACACTAAATTGAGCTCATTTTTCACATCATTATTTGCAGACTGGTTCAAGTATTTCACAAAAGCGTGCTTCGGCGTTTATGATATATATTCGGCATCATTTCTCAAACCATGAGCTTGACATTTGCGTTGCAGTTGTATGATACGAGTTATGCTAATCTAAAAACTCTTCCTAATCTACCTATTGATGTGATAATGCCTCATGAAAATATTTTTATCTCTTTATTAAATAATTTCTGACACTAATTTGGGTTCATTTTTGACACCAATTGATTCAGATTGATTCGAGTAGTTCACAAAAGCAGGCTTTAGTGTTTATGTTACATATTCGGCATCATTCTTCAAACCAAATGCTCGACGTTTACGTTGCAGTTCTGTATGAGAAGAATGATGCAAATATGAAAAAACCCTGTTTTAATCCACCTAGTGTAATTAGGGCTTTCTCATATCAATCACATTATCATATATAATTCTATTCCATTCAATATGTTTCTCTTCGATTCTTGAAAGAAGAGATTCTATGATCATTAACTAATCTAACATACACAATGAAACAGTTCTCTGATCGCTTAGGCCATCCAATTTGTATTGGACTATAAAACCTTCTATTTGAAATTAAAACTGGTTGCGCCATATCCGAAAAAAAGTGAGGAAGTAATTTGAAATTGGAATGTTTACACTAATCACCCTGTAATTCCGAAACCGGAAGTCGGATCGAAATAAAATTTATGAACTTCAAATGATGCTATTATTATATCTTTAATTAGGTGAGTGCAAAAAAATTGTACATACATACATACGCACACACACAAATGCACATACACATACAGAAATTTTGCGTATTCGACGAACTGAGTCGAATGCTATATGAAACTCGCCCCTCCGGACCTTGGTTCAAAAAATCGATTTTCACAGTGGTTGCCTAACCTTTCTATATGAGAAAGGCGGAACACGCCCCTGAAAATAAATTTTTGAAACAAAACAGTCCGTAATTCCGGAACCGAAAGTCGTATCTAGGTGAAATTTGCTAGTACGATATGGGATTGTAAGACTTCGCATTTGAACCTTAACGTATGAAAATTTTGTGAGCGGTCTCTGAAAAAAATCGATGGCTCGTTTTTAGTTGAAGAAAATCTGTTGAGTGGTATCTGAGAAAATCGATAGCACGATTCCAGCGGGGTAACTCTCGAACCGGAATTCGGGTCTAGATGAAATTTGATTGCGACCTATGGGATTATAAGGCCTTGAATTTGAGTCTTAGTTGAAGAACTCAATAAAAACCTTTGGGACCAAGAAACCTTTTGTTTGAATTAAAGTTCGTGAAAATCGGTCGTCTCCGATAAACATTTGCTCAGTTCGTCGAGTTGAGTCGAATGGTGTATGCTATTCGGGCCTTTGTTAAAAAGTCGGTTTTCACAGTGATTGCATAGCCTTTCTATATGAGAAAGGCAAAACATTCTTAATCCACCTAGTGGAATCTAAATAGTATCCCGCCACTTAAATAGTCTTATAAAATGGGGTATTTCAAACAAAATCAGCCTCCAAAACTTCGTTTTTCAATCTGTTTTTTTCGGTTGAGAATTCAAAAATATTCGATACGTATTTTTGCCTTTCTTTATATAAAGCCTATGCAATCACTGCGAAAACCGACTTTTTAACCAAGGCCTGGAGGGCCGTATATCATAAACCATTCGACCCAGCTCGACGAACTGAACCAATGTCTATGTGTGTGTGTGTCTGTATGAGTGTGTGTATGTATGTGTGTATGTAACCAAAATGTGCACTCGATTTTCTCGCAGTTGGTAGGACCGACTTTCACTTCGGACTTAGAGAGAAACGGGGAAAAATTTACATTATAATGAAAAAGAAGTGCACTCGATTTTCTCAGAGACTAGTCAACCGATTATTTTCAACTAAGATTCAAATTGAAGGTCTTATCGTCCTATAGGTTGCTATTGACTTTCATCTGGATCCGACTTCCGGCTCGGGAATAATGGGGTGAAATGTGTAAAATGAACTAAAACGTGGAATCGATTTTTGCAGAGACCGTTCATCTAATTTCCAGAATCTTAGATTCTAATAAAAGGACTTGCAATCCCATATAATCCTAAAAAATTTCATCTGGATATGACTTCCAGTTCCGGAATTACAGACTGAAAGGTATAAAAATTTCATTTTCAGGGCGTGTTCTGCGATTCTCATATAGAGAAGTTATGTAATCACTGTGAAAACCGACTTTTGAGCCGAGGCCCGAAGGGCCGAATGTCATATACCATTCGACTCAGCTTGACGGACTAGGCAAATCTTTGTGTGTGTATGTGTGTATGTATATATGTGTGTAAGTATCAAAAGTAGGCTCTCGATTTTCTTGAAGATAACTGGACCGATTTTGACGAACTTAGATTTAAATGGAACGTCTCTTAGTCCCATTGGTTGCTATTGAATTTTACCCGGTTCGGGAGTAACGGGGTAAAATGTGCATACAACTGAAGAAAACGTTCACTCCATTTTCTCAGAGACCGCTCACCGATTTACTTCAAATAAGACTCAAATTAAGGGCCTTAGAGTCCCATAAGATCCTAATGAATTTCATCTCGACCAAATATCCGGTTCGGGAGTTACGTAAATATGCAAAATATACTAAAAACGATCAACCGATTTTCTTCAACTAAGATTCAAATTAAAAGCTTTATAGTACCATTGGTTGCCATTGAATTTCATCTGAATTTTCACAAACTAAAATTTAAATGCAAGGTCTCATGGTCCCATTACCTGCTGTTGAATTTTAACCTGCTATTGAATGGTCAAAAACAGGTACAAATTCCATAAAACTGTTTGATGAATTTTTCTAGTTTGCAGAGCTTGTAAGTTTGTGGTCAAAAAAGAACTTAATTCGCCAGTGCTGGTCCCCCCTTTTCCTGTTCCGGAAGCACCGAAAGCGGTGGAGAAAAACTCCACAAATAGAACTCATTTCCATTTCTCTGGGGTGCTTGAACCGACTTTCACAAATTTTGATTTGAATTAAAACTTATCTTTGAAATTTCATACGGATCCGACTTCCGGTTCCGCAGTTACAGGGCGATGAGTGTCAAAGTTTTCAAATCGCCACATAGACTGACAATATGTTCAACACCGAAAACAATGCGGTTCCAATTGTGTAGTGATGTCAAGAAATAATCATAGTAATAATAATAACAATAGTAATAATAATATTAATAATAATCCTCCTACATGTTTCATGCAGCTCATTCATGCTGTTTAGCTTGACTTACATATGCATGAGATAATAAGTCTAGGTTTACATAGGTTCAAAACTCTTGCAATTTATAGGTCATATTTGTTGCTGGCAAACGAACCTACTTCGGCTATTCCGGTCATCTGAATCCGGTTTCGGAAGAATTGGAAATGGTGATTAAAAACTGCAAAAAGCATCTCACTCACTTTTCTTGGAGATGGCCAAATTGTTTTTCACAAACTTATAGGTTCAAAGGAATAGTCTTACAGTTTCATACTGAATTCCTAAATTTGTTGTGGATACTATTTCCGGTTCCAGAATTACAGGGTAAATTTTTAGACTTTGTTAAATTAGGTCCGAACAAACTTTCCTATTTCTATTCCATGAACAGTTGTTTTGGCGAATTCCACAGTAATATTTATGATGTTAAGAGTAATATGAGAAAGACATCATTACACCACTAGGTGGATTAAAACATGTTTTAGACTTAGATTCCGCAAACATAAAAATCTGTCCATTTTCAACGGAGATATCGATATTTTTGTGTAAGTGACTTTTCGTCGTATTACAGTAATGGGGGTTTTACGCGCTCGACGATAACGCGATGTTCAATACTATTCTATGCAATTGTTTCTTTGCACCTAAAAGACGCACCCTTTTTCATGAGAGTATACAGGTTACAGTACTAATGATATTAAAATAATGTCACTAATTCTGGTCGTAGATGGTTGAACCGAGTTCGTCCATCTAATATTAAAATGAAAGGTCTTAGAATCCCATAAAAACTGCTTGTTTTTTAATCAGCTCCGACTTCCGGTTCAGGAGATACAGGGTGACTAATGATAAAATTTCACATAAATTTATTTGGTTTATCGGGTTCACCGATTTTGGGAGTCGACGACCAAATAAACTTATTTCAGTTTTACCGGCATTAAGTTTTCGATACCGGAAGCTACCCAAAGAAATGAAGGGCGATCTACGAAACATTCGTGCCTAGAGTGGCTAGCGACGAGTAGCCATGGACCGAGTTATGTGGAGACATATGTTTGATACAGCAAAGGATATACCACGACTATAACTGCTAGGTAAGGTAAGGTAATCAATTTATCAGAAACCAAAGAATAAAGAACGCAACAGCTGTTTCAACGAATTGTATTTAGCCATTATCTAACAAGACCTGCAAATTGATTTGGCGTTTTTTTTTTGCACTGTCACTGTCAATTAAAATATTCGTGGAAATTGAAATATTTAATAGTTATCACTCTATTATCTCGGAATCCGTTGTTAGATTCAGATAAAATTTAATTGAAATCCCAATTAAACTGTTATAATACTTTTCGATTGAATTGAAATTTATGCAAAATAGCCAAGCAATCATTGTAAAAAATTAGTCAAATATTTTGACACACACACCTACACGAACATTTTGCTATCTAGATTAATTCAAATGATATATGGCAATAGTCGTCTCATTAGTCAGGCCATCACTGTATTTAGACGATTACTCGGTCTTCAATACACAGAGCCAATATCTTCGCCAATGCAGCCCTAAGAATCAAAATTAGTGTGAAAATGAAAAATTCTTCTGTTATGGAAACCTGAAAATTGGAGAAGAATGCATATATTTTTTTTCTTATTTTTTGAACCAATGTACAGTAGGAAAAAATGGATCAAAAACGCGACGACTTTTTTGAAGGCATGATACAGCTGACCACAAAACATTTTTTGGTGTAAAATGGTCAGTAAAATCTATTCCACGTATTTAGAAGGATCGCACTAAACGCTATCATGTTCTTTCTACCCCAAGATCCCTGCTGTCGTGAATACGTTTTGCTATATTATAAGGCGCCTTTTCAAATTTTCCCACTGAGGGAGTGATAAGTTTTTGATCGTGAATATCTTTTATTGTATCTAAGGTATAAACATAATTTTTGCTACATACCATCAGAAATATCACCATCATTTCTCGGATTTTCTGATTGGATTTTGGTGGTGTCAGATATTTTAATGTTCATTATATTTGCATTAAATTAAATTTTAAATTTTTCGTATTGAATAAAAAAGTTTTTTGAACGTGTACGTCGTCCTTTTTCATCATGAAGAACTATACAATTTAGTTCATAATATTTACTTGTATCTTAGAATGTTTGATGTAACTAATCCGTACTTAAGTGTAGGTGCATCGTTTCCAATTCTAGTAAAGAAGGGGAATGAATAACCCTGTATTCTGCCGCGCAGTCCGAGCGGCGTGCTTCGAGGATTGGAGGGGTGTTTTTTCACAATTAGAAATAATAATCTCTTTTTGCCTTTCTCATATAGAAAGGTTATGCAATCACTTGAAAAACCGACTAGTAAAAATTGGCCCGGAGAGCCAAGTGTCATATACCATTCGACTCAGTTCATCGAGCTGAGCAATGTCTGTGTGTCTGTTTGTGTGTGTGTTTGTGTGTGTATGTATGTGTGTGTATGTTGTCGGCTGAACCGATTTTGACAAACTTAAATTCAAATGAAAGGTCTCATGGTCCTATACGGAATTCCTGAATTCCATACGATTCCGACTTCCGGTTCCGGAATTATAGGGTAAAGTGTGTTCAATATTGTACACCGACGAAACAAAAAAACGTAAAAAAATTTCTAAACTTGTCTCAAAACCAGAGATGGCATTTCACCAGAGTGATAAACGCTAGAGTCAGATTTCTGTCACACCGAGGATAAAAAAAACGAAGCACCGCACAAAGAGGAAAGCGCACTTCTTCTCAGTGTCGAATAGACAGCATTTGAGTGTGTGCTTGTGGTTAAAGCAGCTGGCGCGAGTGAAGCACATTCTCTTCGCATGAATCGCTCACACGCGCTCTCGTCTAAATACACCCAAGTGACCACTGGCGCGTGATTGTGAGCGAACACTTCTGTGAACTTCAATTAATAGAGAGTAGATCTGGCCTTGCTATGAAAAATTTGCAAGGAAAACCGAAAATTTTACGATAAATTGTTTTATTTTGCTGATTTTGCGTGTCCACGCTTCATCTACGAAAACCATACAGCAGAGTGCTCACCGGCGTGTACACCTCTGTGGAAGTATCTGCATCCACCTCAGAGAATTTATTAGCTAATGCTCTAGCACTTTGGTGCGATTCAGTGGAAGAGGTAAAAGGAAATAAACAAACGCACTCATGATGCGGTGCACACTTACACAACAGTGGTGTATAAATGTGAAAGAGAAGAGCTCTCGTTGAAGTTGTCAGTGCGAGGGGAGAAATTTTGCTTGCTCTTCGTCACACAGAGGAGATAGACATCTCTGCTCAAAACTACACAAATCGATAGTTATTATCAGTAGGCAACTAAACAAACTGATTCCGGCTATCCTGGTTCCCGGTATCTGGTTCTGGAAGTACCGGAAATAGTGGTCATATATACCAAAATGGATCTCACTGACTTTTTTCGGCGATGGTTTGGCCGATTTCCACAAACTTAGATTCAAATGAAAGATTTTCCGGTCCCATACGTAATTCCTGAATTTCATCCGGATCCGACTAAAGTGTGTTCAATATTGTACACCGCCACTTAAACCGGCGAAACAAAAACCTGTTTTAATCCACCTAGTGGTGTAATGATGCCTTTCTCATGTACATATAATATTGTGGTATTCTATTCAAAAATATTCTCTTCGATTTAAAAAAAACCCAAGAGATTGTTTGTGAATTAACTAGTATAACATACAGAATAAAACAGTGCTTTGATTGCGTAGGTCAGCCTTAAGAAAACGAAGTGGGTTCACTATTATATGCACTTCCGACACCGGAACCCGAGAACCGGTATAATCAAAGTCGGTTCGTACGGCCACCAACTAACATGACATACAAACTCTACTGATACGCACTCTAAATTACGATTTAAATGTTTGTTGATTGAGGATATCGGTTTAGAGTCCAGTTTATAACATTTTTTACGGTTTTTGTTTCGCCAGTTTAAGTGACGGTGTACAATATTGAACACGTTGGTCATTGCCGTTTCAACCATCCGAGTGAACGGACGTGCTTTGTGTTTACTGCGAAAGCGTTGAAATCCAGTGCCGTGTGTGATAAAGTGACCGGACGATCAAAACTAGATCGCTATTGTGTAATAGACAATAGTGCTTTTTCCTGTGATATGTTTTATGCACATTATATACTGAAGCAGTGCATTGTTGGGAGCGGACGATCGAAACAGTACCGTTAGCCGGTGATTGTTTGATCGATCAAAACAGTTCCAGCGGTGTAAGTGATATCACTGTGCGGATTACAGAAGAGTGTGCTCTTTCCTCTCGGAGGTTTTTTGCACACCACCGAAGCGGCGATACGCCGATCGACGAGGGCTGGGCTTTTGTGGCCCCGTTGGATTTAAGTTAAGTATTATTGTTTAGTTTTTTTTTCCTCCCTGCATTCGACCGTTTTATTTCTCCCCGATAAATTTATTTCTGCGCGGAGGTAGCTCCGCAACATGTTAAATTTTAATCCCCCCCCCCCTTTCTCGATAATCAGATGGAGACTTCTGTTGTCAGCAAAAAGTCTCGCATAAAGAGTTATCCCGATGGGCTTGCACTCCCGACCGGGCCTTACGCGGTTTATTTCCGGACCAAGTCTAAGGAAAAAAATTTAAAAAATATCGCGGGACCTGACTTCGCGATATAATACTATAAAAAGTATTGATAGAATACGGCCAGACAAGCTCAGGGTCTTGTTTACTAGCTCAAAACAGGCTAATGAGCTTGTACAAAAGGATCCTTTTACGCTGGAGTACAGTGTCTACGTGCCAGCTCGCGAAGTCGAAATCGACGGTGTGGTCACCGATTCGAGTTTGACTTGCGAGGACGTTCTTAAGTACGGGGCGGGTTGTTTTAAGGACCCCTCACTTAAGAACGTCAAGATACTGGACTGCAAGCTATTGCATTTAGTATCGATCGCAGGGGATGGAACAAAGTCTTATCCCCAATCAGACTCTTATCGTGTGACCTTCGCCGGATCGGCTTTGCCTAACTTCATCCTCTTGGACCGGGTTCGTCTGCCTGTTCGTCTGTTTGTACCTCGTGTAATGAATTGCACCAATTGCAAACAGCTTGGGCATACAGCTACCCATTGCAGCAATAAGCCACGTTTTGGTAACTGTGGGGAGGCTCAAACAGATGGCTCTTGCGGTAAGGATGCTGAAAAGTGTCTCTACTGCAAGGAGAGTCCGCATGACATAATGGCATGTCCTGCGTACAAACTGCGAGGTGATCGAATGAAGCGTTCCCTAAAGGAGCACTCCAAGTGTTTCTTCGCCGAGATGCTTAAAAGCGCCACCTCTCCTAAACAGACAACGAACCCATATGCCTGCTTGTCAGCTGACGAGAGCGATTCTGACGACCCTTTGGAAGGGCCATCTTCGGCGGTCCCTCATAGCTGTAGGAAAAGAATCAATAAATCCTCTCATAAGCTACCTAGTAAGGGTTCGAAGGTGTCTTCCGAAGGGCTTCGAAAAGTTACAGCTAACGGGAATCGGGACACACCACCGAAGCAAAAAGCTCCTGGTCTCGGAAAGCTCAATTCCAAGATGGAATTCCCACGACTTCCCGGGACTACAAAATCCCCAAGCGTCCCAGAAAATCTACCAGAGAACCAACTAGGTGCTGGACTTATCAAGTTCTCTGATGTTGTGGACTGGATGTTTACAACTTTCAATATTTCATACCCTCTTAGAAGCATTTTAATTGCTTTCATGCCAACAGTAAAAACATATTTGAAGCAGTTGACTGCAAATTGGCCCCTTCTCTCAGCGATTGTATCCTTCGATGGCTAAATCATCCACCGCGGTCACGGATCTAATCACTGTTTTACAGTGGAATTGCAGAAGTATCATCCCAAAAATAGATTCTTTTAAATTTCTAGTAAATAATCTGAAATGTGACGCATTTGCATTGTGCGAAACTTGGCTAACTTCTGAAATACCCTTAAACATCCACGATTTTGACATTATTCGCCTGGATCGAGGTGATCCCTACGGAGGAGTACTTTTGGGGATCAAAAAGTGCTATTCTTTTCATCGAATTAACCTCCCCTTGATACCAGGTATTGAAGTTGTCGCATGTCATGTTACAATCAATGGCAAGGACCTTTGTATTGCTTCCATCTACATTCCCCCTAGAGCCTTGGTTGGGCATCGGCGGCTCAGTGATATCATAGAGCTCCTTCCCGCACCGACGTTGATTTTAGGAGACTTTAACTCACACGGTACGGGATGGGGCTGTCTTCACGACGATAACAGATCAGCTATAATCCATGATATTTCCGACAACTTCAATATGACAATCTTGAATACGGGAGAAATGACACGGATTCCTGCACCACCAGCAAGACCAAGTGCGTTGCATTTATCCCTTTGCTCAACATCGCTACGGTTGGATTGCACGTGGGAGGTAATTCCTGATCCCCACGGTAGCGATCATCTACCGATCGTAATATCAATCACCAGCGGCTCAAAACCATCGAAGACAATCAATGTTTCGTATGACCTCACACGAAATATTGAAATATATATTGAAAGAACTCAACAACATCCTCCGGTGGAAAAGTACACGTTTTTGGCTGGCTTGATTCTCGATACTGCGATTCAAGCTCAGACGAAACTTGTACCCGACGCAAAAACTAATATCCGTCCTCCCAACCCGTGGTGGGACAAAGAGTGCACAAATTTAAACGCGGAGAGAGCCTCCGCGTATAAAATATTCAGAAAAAATGGAACACCTGATAATTACGTTAAAACTAAGAACTTGATTAGAGCCAAGAAACGCGGTTACTGGCGTCGGTTTATAGACGGCTTAACGAAAGAAACATCTATGAGCACTCTTTGGAACACAGCTCGACGAATGCGCAATCATAACACCACGAATGAAAGCGAGGAATACTCCAACCGCTGGATATTCGATTTCGCTAAAAAAGTATGTCCAGACTCTGTTCCGGAACAGAAGATCACCCGCGCCGCGACACCAAATACAAACGAAACACCGTTTTCGATGGTAGAGCTCTCACTTGCACTTTTGTCATGTAACAATAAAGCCCCGGGATTAGACAGAATAAAATTCAACTTGTTGAAAAATCTGCCTGACCCCGCCAAAAGGCGCTTGCTGAATTTTTCAACAAGTTCCTCACGGGTAATATTGTCCCAAACGACTGGAGACAAGTGAGAGTTATCGCCATTCAAAAACCAGGGAAACCAGCCTCCGATCACAATTCGTATCGGCCGATTGCTATGCTTTCCTGTATCCGCAAATTGTTCGAAAAAATGATTCTTTTCCGTCTAGACCATTGCGTCGAGACTAAAGTCGACTCAACAGAAATTCAAATGGCATTTGCTCGTAAAGAACAAATGGCGTCAGTTTTCCTAGATATTAAGGGGGCGTTTGACTCAGTTTCTATAAATATCCTATCTGAGAAGTTGCATCAGCATGGTCTTTCGCCAGTTTTGAACAACTTTTTACATAATCTATTGTCTGAGAAACACATGTACTTCGCGCATGGTGATTTGTCGACAATACGATTCAGCTACATGGGTCTTCCTCAGGGCTCATGCTTAAGCCCCCTTTTATACAATTTTTACGTAAGTAATATCGATGAATGTATCAACACATCTTGCACGCTAAGACAACTTGCCGACGACAGCGTTGTGTCTATTATAGGATCCAAAGCTGCCGATCTCCAAGGACCATTACAAGATACTCTCGACAACTTGTCGAAATGGGCTCTTCAAATGGGTATCGAGTTCTCTACGGAGAAAACTGAGCTGGTTGTATTTTCGAGGAAGCGAGAACCAGCACAATTACAGCTTCAACTAAGGGGTTAAACCATAGCTCAGGTCTTCACATTTAAATATTTCGGGGTTTGATTCGACTCCAAAGGCACCTGGGGATGTCATGTTAGGTATCTGAAACAAAAATGCCAGCAGAAAATCAACTTTCTTCGTACAATAACCGGAACATGGTGAGGTGCCCACCCCGGAGACCTGATCAGGTTGTATCAAACAACGATATTGTCCGTGATGGAATACGGATGCTTCTGCTTCCGATCCGTGGCGAATACTCATTTCATCAAGCCGGAAAGAATTCAGTATCGTTGTTTGCGTATTGCCTTGGGTTGCATGCAATCGACTCATACGATGAGTCTAGAAGTACTCGCGGGCGTCTTATCGTTGAAAAATCGATTCTGGGATTTCTCATATCGTTTGCTCATTCGATGCGACATTTTGAATCCTCTGGTGATTGAAAACTTCGAAAGGTTAGTTGAGCTTAACTCTCAAACCCGTTTTATGTCCTTGTATTTTGATTACATGGCTCAGAATATTAATCCTTCTTCGTTTGTTTCCAACCGTGCTCATTTCTTGGATACTTTTAATTCTGCTGTGTTTTTCGACACATCCATGAAAGAAGAGATTGACGAAACCTTGGTTCAAGGGGATGAACGTGAGTCGTGATTTCATTCGCGTTATGTCACGGCTCATTTATTTATTTATTTATTTATTTATTTATTTATTTATTTCATTTATTCATCTGACAATATAATAAGTCTTAATGAATATATCAGTCAAGTTATAAAATATTCGATCGTAACACTTTCTGAATAAACTTATGTGTCGGTTCATTAAAATCGAAAAGATTTTCAACAGTGGAAAATGTTCTTATACATGTAGTTATCGGTTCATGGAATCCGAACGTCGTTCGATGATATCTCGGTTGAAATAGGCTAGTAGAACGCAGCAATCGTTGCGTGGCACGGAAATCAAGTAGAGACAAAAGTTGCGGTGAGTCGATATCGCCATTGATTAGTTTTGCCACAAACACAGCTTGTTGAATTTTCCTGCGCCGTTCCAATGAATTAAGACCTATCAGACGACAGCGATCCGGGTACGGTGGAAGGTCAAGCGGGTTTTGCCAGGGAAGATTTCTTAGAGCCAGTCGGACAAATCTTTTCTGAACACGTTCAATCCGTAAGTTCCAAACAATCTGATACGGGCTCCAAACTAAACTAGCATTCTCAAGTAGCGGTCGAACCCATGAACAGTATAATGCCTTCAAGCAATGGGGATCTTTGAAGTCACGTCCGATTTTGGCAATAAAACCCAGTTGCCGTGTTGCTTTTGAAATCAAAGTTGAGCGATGTAGGTTGAATGTAAGTTTGGCATCCAACAAAACACCAAGGTCGTTAACATGATCAACTCTTTGGAGCGTTTGTCCATCAATTTGATAATCAAAATGCAATGGATTCTGTATTCGGTGGAACGTTATGACCTGACATTTCGCAGTACTGATAATCAGCCAGTTTCTTTTGCACCAAGCAACAAATGTATCGAGGAGCTGTTGGAGCCGGACAGAGTCGTCAATAGATCGAATTACATGGTACAATTTCAAATCATCAGCGTAAACTAATCTGCAGCCGTTACTGAGCAGCAAAATAGCATCATTGAAAAACAAAGAGAACAGAAGCGGACCCATATTGCTGCCTTGAGGTACTCCTGACACATTCGTAAACTGAGATGAAACGCTCGAGCCCAATTTTATTCGTAAAACTCTACCACACAAGTAAGAGTATAACCAATCAATGAACTTTTGAGTTCCACCTAATCGCGACATCTTTCGAAGGAGTATTCGGTGGTCTATTCGGTCAAACGCTGCTTTTAGATCCGTGTATACCGCATCGATTTGTACCTTTTCCTCCATACGCGAAATGCAGGTCGAAGTGAAATCTAATAAATTTGTGCTGACCGAGCGTCCAGGCATAAACCCATGTTGTTCAGTTGAGATATAATGTTTAGTGCGAAAGAGCATCTCATTGCTTACAATTATTTCAAAAAGCTTTGAAGCAGCAGATAAACTTGTTATGCTTCGATAGTTTCTTACATTACGATGGTCACCACTCTTGTATACAGGGAACATGAAGGATTGCTTCCAAATCTCAGGAAAAATGCCTTGCTCGAAAGATTTGTTGAATTCCATCAGGTCCGGCTGAATACGATTTTTTCAGTTTCTTCGCAGCGGCAAGAATCATTTCAGGAGTAATTATAAACGTATCCATACGCACTAAATTTTCAGGAACGTCCATAGCAGCGACATCAGCTTCGGCGTCGGAAGCAGTATTTCCAGCAAATACCGAAGCGAAAAATGTTGCGAACAGCTCGCACGAATCCACCGTTGAGTTAGACTCCACGCCGTCGAGACAAACATTTGGAGGAATGGATGAACATTTTCGCTTTGAGTTGACAAATGTCCAGAACTTCTTGGGATTCCGTCGAAGATCAGTTTGAACTCGCATGACGTAATCTTTGTACAGCCGCGCGTTCAATTTACGATAACTTTCACTGGAGTGTTTGAACATTCTTTGTGTCTCAGCATTATGAAAACGACGATGTTTGCGTTGCCAGGCATTGCGATCCCGCTTGAGTTTACGTAGGTACGCTGTAGTCCAAGGAGTAGCAATGGGTCGTTTTGCTAATGGAAGATTAGAACTGAGCCATTGAAACAAAATATCACAGAATAGCGAAGACATCTCATTCACGTTATCGATTTCATACAAAACAGACCAATTAACATCCTGCAAATATGCTTGAAAGGCAGTAAAATCAATTTTTCGGTGGTTCAATGGCATTGATTCGACAATAAGCTGGGTATCACATGAAACGCTTTCACAATCAACGGGCAATGAAACAGCTAAAGGCGGATGGTCTACGGGTAGTAGTGGGGCAAAACAACGATCAACTACCAATTGGCTCTCGAACGAACAAAATATCAGATCGATCAGATCCGAGATGATTCTTATGGCGATTCCTTTGATATAAATTCAAATAATCCATACCATCTATCAGTGTCGTACTGGCAACGGGTAGAAGAGAAGGAGATTGTGTTACGTCTGATCCATGACCCCACGTTATCCGTGGCTGGTTGAAATCACCGCACACAAAAACAATATCACTTGCGGAACTTTTGCTGCACAGCTCCGAAACAGTAGAAATGTGCTCATCGATCACACCAACTTGCTGGCTTTTATCGGGAGGGATATACACACCGCACAGAAATATCTTTCGGTCCCGCACGGTAGCACATACACACACTTGTTCGAGGCAACGACCATTCACCGTTTGTACAACAGAGCTGGCATATTTTCGAGAAACAGCAACTAAAACACCGCCAAACTTGGATTTGACACTGTTTGCTAAGCTGCGGTCGCAGCGGAAAACGTTGAATGCATTTCCAAATAACTGTTGGGAATTGATCCGATCGTCGAGCCCGGTTTCAGTAAGAATGATGATATCGTAGTTGCAGTCACACACTGCCAGGAAAAGCTCGTCGATTTTGGTCCTTAAACCACGAACGTTCTGGTAGTATACCCATATTTTATATTCATTTCGTTCATCACTCTGCAACACGGGATCATTTAGTGAAGCGAAAGTTGTTTTAATACAAAAATGCTCGCCTCTGGTGGAAACCCGAAGGTTTCCACCGTCCACGAAACAGCGCACGGAAGCAGGATTATTTTTTAGCTCTCCGAGCGAGGGAGCAGCAAACGACGATTTGAGTTTTTTGGCAAATCCACCAACTCTCGGAATAACAATCCGACGGGCCAAGAAGATAGGTCTAGAGCTTTGGTTTTCAAGCAAGGGTCCAATCCAATTTTATACGAAATGAACGACATGCCAGTTACATCCTTCCCTTTTGGTACGAGCCGTTTCAGATCAGTTGATTCAGTTACACTAAGGCAGCGGAATACAATTTTTTGTACGTCATCGTCCGACACCAACGGATTAAGGCCAGAAAGATATAGCCAAAACTTTTCTGTATTATCGGTGATAATAGATCGCACGGACAGGTCACTCAAATCGATTTGATTAGTGCCACGATCAGTCGGAACTTGAACTGTGGGTTCATTTACTTCAGTCCGGCGACGTTTTAAGCCTCTAGGCCAAGCTGGTGTAGGCCAGTTGGACTGGGTAGCTGACATATCCTCTATTTTTTTATTTAGAGCAGTAACGGCTTTCGAAAGTTGCTGAACTTGCGATGGCAAGTCAGTTGAATTTTGCGGGTCAGGCGCTATTGTCGACACTTGTTGTGTCTCATCGATATAGGCACGAATGCTTCGAAGGTCCAGCACCTTCGAGCAAGCAGTGCAGAAAAGCATGAGTTTGCCATTGGTGAAGGCTTCTCTTAGGCCTCTAGAATTTATGCCGCAACAAGTTTGGCTAATATGAATGTAGGCCTCACAGAAACCACAACGCATTGGTTCGATGTCGTTTACATCTCTTTTACACTCGGCGCATTGTTTATTCTCCATTGCGCTTCTCACTCGTTTCGTGAAACACGGACGGTAGATAAAGACGGCAAGAACTTAACGAAACCTTTGTAGCTGCTGATTATTGACGCGTCAACAAACGATAATAACCAGGCACTTTTGCAGCAATGGGATTACTGGCACGATAAACGACAAATAAAGTATTCCACGCTGTGTACCTTCCAATAGGTCTGCTGAGATCGAATCACAGGTACTGATCACGGAATATAACGTTTTACGGAACAAATTTTGAAAAATTATTAGAGCACAACAGAGGTATACAAACTCCAACTTGACGAAAAAAATAACTGTCATGTCAAATCACTATACATTCAACGCACATCTCCGGCGTACCGGGATCGTGGAGAACGGGCTCTGCATCTGTGGCGACGGTTATCAGGGCATCGAGCATTTCGTGTGGTCGTGCGTAGTGTATCGCGATGCCAGGTCGAAGCTACTGGAATCCCTCAGGGCCCGAGGTAGACCGCCTGAGGTTCCGCTTCGGGATGTGTTGGCGAGTCGGGATAGTTCATATATGCTTATCATATACCAGTACCTTAAACACATTAATATGCAAGTGTAATCTGTTACATCTCGCTCAGAAAGTATAATCTTCACCTACAGGTTCGACACTAACATCCGCCCGATTCTCTCGATCCCAGTCCCAGTCCACCATCTTCATTTAAGCTAACAAGATCTTTTTTTTGTCACTAACTTTTTCGTTCCCCTTCCCTGTTTCTTCTCCATCTCTATGGCAACTAATTAGATCTCTGTCGTTTAAAAACATTTTGTTCCCACACCCCCTTTTTACCCCGTTTCCCACAATATTTACTTTTTTTCGTTCTCTTCCGTAACATCACCATCACCGCCTACGGAAGACCGCTCCAGTCGATGACCAACATGCGGGCCACCCGCCGGGCCTTCGTAGCCTGGGGGTGTTTCCCGCGGACCCACACGGATCGAAGAATGCGGCCAACATAGAAAATTACCAACGCCATCTGGAATCATCTCATCCTAAATTCAATTCACCGGCCACTACCGATCGCACGCTGAAAGCTGGATTCTCGAGAACCCGCGACCCCGATACTACATTAAATAATGACACTATTCTAGTTTTAAGTTAGACGATAATTAAGATTAGTAAATACCCTTGGCATATTTGAGCTTAAGCAGTGTGCCTTAATATTATATTATATTATTGAATAAAAAAGGTGGGAGGGTAAAGTCAGAGACATAACTGGATGTCGTGAATACGAAAAAACTGATACGCTCCCATCACTTTTCCGAATATCAGTTAGTTGATTGATTGTATGAATTGTGCAAGCTTTCCTCTTTTTCACTAATAGAGTTTGAAGCGATGCACCTACATTAAAATACAGATTAGTTACATTAAACAGCTACTATTCTACAACTATATATTCCAAACTTGAAACAATTCTTTTATAATTTGCTAATATAGCAGGCTAGGTACGACAAATTTGTAGTTTATTTTTATTGATGCTACAAAGTTCGAAGATATCTGATTCTTCTCGAAATTTCAGTACGAGACAATTGCAATGGGCTGGTCTGAAATATATCGACGATCTTCGGTATGCAAGAGTTATTCTAATAATAATAATGATAGTAATAATAATAATAATAATAATAAAAATAATAATAATCATAATAATAATAATAATAATAATAAAAGAGATTAACCTGTTTATATGGCAACCCTGTTTCGCATGGCATATTTTTACACGGCCCCATACTAGTATAAAAATGTGTTCAACATTCGCTTTCGCATTGCCGTTCGTAATTGAATGTGTTAGTGACGGTACAAATCTGCTTTTCTACCTGTTTACGGTGCCATCGTTCTGACGGTGTCTCGTACGTACAGAGTAGCTGCTTTAACTCAAATGACGCTATTTCTCACATCACATTTCAATTTATACTGGTAGCGGTGTACGGACCTCCCCTTCACAGAACGGGAAACAGTGAGACGATATAAAAGAGAGAGTTAGTAGAGCGGCAGTCAGTAATACTGAACTGGCTGTCTAACGGTTAACAGCTTCTTGTGAAATTTTCACGCCGAAACACGCACACAGGAGGAACAATTAAGGGCAAGGCAAAGTCCCGCTCGAACCGTGCTGGTCTGCAGTTCCCAGTTGGCAAAATCCATCGTCTGCTCCGGAAGGGAAACTACGCAGAGCGTGTCGGTGCCGGTGCACCGGTCTATCTGGCGACAGTGATGGAGTACTTGGCTGCCGAAGTGTTGGAATTGGCTGGTAATGCTGCCCGCGACAACAAGAAAACGAAAATCATCCCTCGCCATCTGCAGCTGTCCATCCGTAACGACGAGGAGTTGAAAACCCCGTCCTTTTCAGGACGACCACATAACTGTGATAAGAAATATTAAGGATTGCTTTAAATTTAGCCAGTTCTGATACGCCTAGAAAGTAGAATGCACAAATCAAGTGAAAACATTTGTTCTAATATTTTGTATAAAGTATACTAGTATGAAGATGTTTCTAAATCAAAATTTTCTGTTTCGTATTGCGAGACAGCGTTACTGTCCTGTCGTAATTGAATGTGTTAGATATCATGATCAAAAAGCGCCCCATACTAAAGAATTCACGACAAAAAAAATACATATTGATCTGTACGTGGCAACTCTTTTGCACGGCATATTTGTGTACTAGTATAAAGATGTATTCAACATCATCACTTCCTCTTTCGCATTGCCGTTCGTAATTGAATGTGTTAGTGACGGTGCAAATTAATTTAACTTCTCGTGTGTGCCTTGTTTCGGCAACAGTTGCTCGGAAAATGGTAGGAAAGCGATAAAATTCAACTAATTCTTTATGATTATTCTTAGCACTTAAAAGTGCTATTTGAATTTGCTGGAATTTTCGGCTGCCTTTCAGAATTCCTTTCCTGTACGCAGAACGGGAAACAGTGAGACGACAGGTCCACGATGTTGCTCTCGTGTGTCTTGTTTCGGGAACAGATGCTCAGCAAATGGTAGGAAAAATGAAGCACTCAACTTTTATATGGATGCTCTTGTATAGATGCAGACATCTCGCGTTCTGATTGGCTGGTGCTGTCATGGGTAAAATCAAACAGGTTTTTCAATAGTATACTATTGAAAAACTTCAATGTTGTTGCAATACACGTTCAAGTTGAAAATTTTCGATTCTATTGGTAGTTAGATTATATAAATCCTTCTACAGATCACTGAGCTATGAGCTTCCAAAATACGAGAAAGGCAAACGCGCCATATGAATTATCCTATTTGACACTCGTTTGTACCAAACATTTAAGAAAAGTTTAATTTTGAACTATTTAAGATTATGTCACACAACTGAAAATTTTATCATATAATTGTGATCATATTTCCGATGGCATGTTGCAAGAATTATGTTGATTCATTAGATACAACAGAAGATATTCACGATCAAAAACTTATCACTCTCTCATAGGGTAAATTTTGAAAAGGCGCCCCATAGTAAAGTAAGTCGTATTCACGACAAAAATATATATTGAACACACTTTACCCTATAACTCCGGAACCGGAAGTCGGATCCTGATGAAATTCAGGAAATCTGTATGGGACAGGACGACCTTTCATTTGAATCTAAGTTTGTGGAAATCGGTCAAACCATCGCTGAGAAAAGTGAGTGAGATCCATTTTGGTATACATGACCACTATTTCCGGTGCTTCCAGAACCGGATACCGGGAACCAAGATAGCCGGAATCGGTTTGATTAGTTGCCTACTGATAATAACTATCGATTTGTGTAGTTTTGAGACCAGTTTAGAATTTTTTTTACGTTTTTTGTTTCGCTGGTTTAAGTGACGGTGTACAATATTTATTTCTTTCAAAACTCGAAAGGAAAAATTTGTGAATAGAATATCACAATATTATGAGAAAGGCATCATTACACCACTAGGTGGAATAAAACTGGTTTTTTAGTTCTTCTTTAAACTTCTATTATTTACTTTTATTACTTCACATTTAAGGTTTCTACACAATGGCGAAGAACTACACAATGACAGAAAAATCTTCGCAAAGCAAAATTGTTATCACTTGTTATCTTTTCTCGGTAACACTGAAGTGGATCTACACTTCTTGTGCTGTATGTTTTGTTCACGAAAAATAGCTACTATCCCTCAGTGAATGTTTCTTCTTCCACTTGCCACCATCAGGCTATGTGCTGACAAATCCGATATTTACTTTTGTTTATCACTATTCAGAACTGCTTGCATGCTTTTCTGTCAGCCATATTTAGCGGATTCTTTTCTTATCACTATGCAAAACTGTTTTCATGCTTTTCTGTCAGCCACATTTTGCGGCTTCTTTTTTTACAACGATATTGTACACGGAATGGTACTACTTGAAAACGATTGTTAACACGAGAACGACTTTTTTTCTTTTAGCGTGAATCGCACAAAGAATGATATTTTAATTTCGTTCTAAAGATTCACTGGCTACGCTCTAAACTATGACGACCGTGACTTGCGACTCCCCGAAACCTGATTGACGGACTACTATCCGTACACTATCCGAAAACTGACTGCCTTGTCTACGGGTCGACGCCCGAGACTCACGGATATTTTCCGCGAACTCTCTTAAACTGACTAACTGCTAACTCTTCCCAACTATGGGTTTTTAAGCTCCTAACATTTACTTTCGTGTGAAGCCCGAAGATTTTAGTACAAGTTGAGCTTGCGATTTTAAGTAGAAAGTTCATCCGACTTTCTCCCGAAGTTCTACCAAAAGCCGAGACCGCTGCCACTATGCCGGTGGCAGTGACTAGTGTCCGTGAAAATGACATTGTTTCTACACCATCGCTGCGCTGACTAATGCTTCTATAACAAGGCTGCGGTTACGCTGATATGAGGATTCGCTTGACGAGTGAACATCAAGTCGAATGCGTCGGCTTATAACATTGAGATTTGTAGCTGGATCACAAATTTCTGTGTTTCTAATTACTGTTGCAAAACTTATTTACACATGGGATTTTGTTTTCTGTTTTCGTTTTTGCTATACGTGAACTAAATTTCCTAACCTTACGGTGGTCCTCGTGTGTTCTCCTCTGACGCCATCCTGCTCCATGGTATGCTTCTATCGTTGCTTTATCTGTGGGGTGATCGAACGGTTGTTAGTCTCGGATTCTGGGTACCGTGTCATTTCCATTCCTAATGACTCGTTCTGCTGTGTTGGTGATTCATATTAGAGCTTCTCGTTGATTAGTCATTCGCTTCATTGGGTATAGTTATGAATTGATCATTGTCTCATTTGCGTTTTGGGCATAATTGGGATTACTGCCAGTAGTAATTATCGTTCCACGAAAATATGATGAAGCTTCTTCGTTGGACAAAATGGCTCCTAGCGGCATTTCATGTATAGGTTTCGTGGTTGTTTCTCCGTAATGTTTTAGTTTTCCACGTATCACTAACTTTGATTTTAATATGTTTGTTTATGGTATTCAGTTAAGGTTGGCGATGCTCACTGAGTAAAATATGGGGTAGCAATTTGTAACGTTGTGGCATACCCACGCAAGTCATATTTAACTTTGTTGACTGCGTTTACTTCCTTGTTGTATTATTTTCAGTTGTACTTGTCGATGTAGCAATTTGTGGTGTTGACATTACATAAATTTGTTATCATGGTCTTCCATACTAAGTCTTCGAAAAAAATTTCTGCCCCGATTTTTCAACTCTGCTGTTTTTCCTTCTGACATCTTGGTGGTTCCACGGTTCCCTTTGTCTTAAACCTGCCACCGTATTCGATCACACCCTCTCGTTCTCTTAGGTAGCTTGGCTAAACTACCGACATCCTTTCTTCTGCGACGACTTTTTTATGGCACACACACAGTTTAGGACTAGAAATTGTAAAAAGAACTCCTAGTCATTCTGTATGATTCTGTGCCTCTAATGTAATCTATTTTCTTTTCTATAATTGTTATTATTATTATTTTTATATATGTATTTTTTCTTAATTGCATTGTGCATCGTATACTTTTTTCATTGTCATATCTTTGTGCATCGTATTTTTTGTTTTCGTTATCATACTTGTTCTTTCTATTAGTTGAATCTATGTTTTTTTTTAACTTTAATGCATTTAAGTGTATCTGTCGATATATTTATTCGTCTATATGCTATCTCGACTAAATTTCCTTTAGCAGAGAAGTTTTCATGTTTATGTATATTTTTTTTCTTCGTTGAGGTACCTCGTAACTTTTTTAACCCGATGATGTAGGCCGACTACCCGTCTTTGTCTGTGGAAAGAAAATTGTTATTGGAGTTGCGGCATGCGAATGTTTATTGCAGGTTATTGATTTCAATAATGTATATTCCATCTTTTCTAAATTGTCCCACAACTAGCTTCTATGCCGTATTCATTTTAATGGTGCCTTACCATCCTCGCCTCTATAGCTTCAGAAGTCGTCCTTCCGTTCTATTACTGGAGTCGCTTCCGAGTAGTAACCGGTCGGTTGTCTAGTATCCATGACGCAGCTCCTCTCCGGCTGTTTCTTCCGGCGTGTGTTCCTAATTTTCTTTTCTAAAAATGAACTTAAATCTAGACTTTAATTCCATTCCGATAAAAGTACGGGTTTGTAATGTCTGAGACATAACTGGATGTTGTGAATACGAATAAAACTGACACGATTTCTTTACATTTTCGAATTCGAATTGATAGTGTAAATTAAGAAACTTTCCCCCTTTTCACTACTAAAATTTTCAACGATTTTTGACATCGATTATCTCATTTCGGATTTACATATTTCATTGAAAGAAACTATCAAGATGCTGAACAGGATTCATTTCTGCCTTCTAGAAGGACCAAATTGTGGAATTCTCTACGATATTTAGCACAGTTCGGAACATTTTTCTCGAACGATTTTCGCACAGCGAAAAGTGCACGAAACAAATCAAATTATTTTGGATTTTCACTAAACTGATGATTTCCACCTTCGAATTTCAGCTACCTTCTACCAGAGCTGTGGCACAACCAATGTTCTAGGAACGGGATTTGTAGTGTTGGGCAAGATGCGCCAGCGCGTGATTGGGTGATAGAATGTGCCAATCAGTGATAGAATGTGTGTATTGAAGATCAAGGGCCTTTTCTTTAATTACAGCATCATCAACGTGCACGGCCAACATGAGACGAGACCCGATGACGAGAAGGAAGCATTTTACGCGCAGCTGGAACGAACCTACGGCAGCTGTCCACGGCGGGATGTAAAACTCGTCATCGGCGACATGAATGCTCAGGTAGGCCGGGAGGCAATGTACAGGCCTATGATCGGGCTGGAGAGCCTGCACGAGGTAAAAAACGACAACAGCCAACGATGTGTGAACTTTGCAGCCTCCCGAGGAATGGTAGTTCGAATCACCTTCTTCCCTCGCAAAGATATCCACAAAGCCACCTGGAGATCACCTGATCAACATACGAAAAACCAAATCGACTACGTTCTCATCGACGTGCGATTCTTCTCCGACGTCATCAATGTCCGCACCTACCGCAGTGCCAACATTGATTCTGACCACTACCTTGTTGCAGTTTGCATGCGCTCAAAACTATCGACGGTGTACAACGCTCGTCGCACAGGAACGCCGGGATTCAATCTCGAGCAGCTACGTAGCGTTCGTACTGCAGAGGAATACGCGCAACAACTGGAGCTAGTGCTACCAACGTAAGAGCAGCTTGGCGCGGCGACTCTTGAAGACGGTTGGAGGAATATAAGATCCGCCGTGAGTAGCACTGCTTCAACCGTACTAGGTACGAGGTTATCGAATCGAGGAAATGACTGGTTTGACGTCGAATGTCAGCAATTGGTCGAAGAGAAGATTGCAGCAAGGGCGAGGATGCTGCAACATCGCACTAGAGCAAACGAGGAACGATACAGACAGGCACGAAACAGACAGAACACGGTTTTCCGGAGGAAAAAGCGCCACCAGGAAGACCAAGATCGCGAAGCGATGGAACTGCTGTACCGCGCAAATGATACACGGAAATTCTATGAGAAGTTGAACCGCTCACGTAGAGGCTTCACGCCACAGGTAGAAATGTGCAGAGATACCAGTGGAAACCTTCTCACGAACGAACGTGAGGTGATCGACAGGTGGAAGCAGTACTATGACGAGCATCTGAATGGCGAATCACAGGATACAGGTAACGACACAGGAATCAATATGGGTGCACGCTCGGCCGACGACAGATTCCCAGCCCCTGATCTGACGGAGATAAGTGAGGAGATCGGCAAGCTGAGGAACAACAAAGCCGCGGGCAATGACCAGTTACCAGGCGAGCTGCTCAAGCATGGAGGAGAGGCACTGGCTAGAGCGCTGCACCGAATGATTTCTAAGATTAGGGAGGAGGAAATTCTACCACAGGAATGGATAAATGGAGTGGTATGCCCCGTCTACAAAAAAGGCGATAAGCTAGATTGTTGCAATTACCGCGCAATCACATTGCTCAACGCCGCCTACAAGGTACTCTCCCAAATCCTTTGCCGTCGTCTATCAACAATAGCTATGGAATTCGTAAGGCCGTACCAAGCGGGATTTACTGGAGCCCGCGCCACTACGGATCACATTTTCGCGATAAGACAAGTACTCCAGAAGTGTAGTGAATACAACGTACCCACGCATCACCTATTCATTGACTTCAAAGCGGCATACGACACAATCGATCGAGAACAGCTATGGCAGATCATGCACGAATACGGTTTCCCGGATAGAGTGATGTGCTACGTCCGAGTATCTGGGACACTCTCGAGTCCCTTCGAATCTCGGAGAGGGCTACGACAAGGTGATGGACTCTCTTGTATCTTGTTCAATATTGCCTTGAAAGGTGTGATTCGAAGAGCGAGGATCGACACGAATGGCACGATCTTCCGAAAGTCCGTACAACTTTTTGGCTTCGCTGACGATATTGATATTGTAACACGTAACCTTGAGAAGATGACGGAAACCTACATCGAACTGAAAGCTGAAGCTAGGCGTATCAGACTGGCCATAAATGCGACGAAAACAAAATATATGAGAGAAAGAGGCTCTAGAGAAGAAACACCACGCCTCCCACCACGAATATTGATAGACGGTGACGATATCGACGTGGTTAACGAGTTTGTGTATTTGGGCTCACTGGTGACCGCTGAAAATGACACCAGCAGAGAAATACAGAGACGTATTTTGGCAGGGAATCGAGCGTACTTTAGACTCAGAAAAACCCTTCGATCGAGAAAAGTACGCCACCGCACGAAATTGACCATCTACAAAACGCTCATTAGACCGGTTGTTCTCTATGGCCACGAGACCTGGACTATGTTGGCAGAGGACCAACGCGCCCTCAGTGTTTTCGAAAGAAAGGTACTGAGGACCATCTATGGCGGAGTGCAGATGGAAGACGGAACGTGGAGTCGGGCTTAGGCATCTGATAAAGGTCTTTTACCATTTACTATCCGAACCGGCCGCTTACAACCTGGACTAAACAGCCAACACGCTGTGAGTCTGGGCACATAAGCAATAGTTCGAACAAACCTTCCATTCCGATGTTCAACTAGCCGTATAGAGATAAAGAAAAAACATCCATGCAGATAAGAACTCATTGTGTGTGATAAGGCCGTCGCAAGCAAAAAGTGACAACTTCTAGTAACTTTTCTTTTGCCGGTTCGGATAGTCAATGGTAAAAGACCTTTATCACTACTTTCCGACATACCAGAGACTTGGGCGATTCGCATTGTTCAGATGCCTAAGCCCGACTCCTCTGGTAGAAGGTAAAAGTTAAGTTACTAAAAGATTTCTGCTTGCCTAAATGACCCTCTGTCACGTCTCTCATTTTCCGTTCTATATATTCACATCCTTGCTCTCTCTTGAGTACTATCATTCTATAATTTTCATTTTCTGTTTCTACAAAAATGGTCTCTGGTTAGGTGAATATCGCATAAAAAGAAAAAAAATATTGACTTAGTCGTCAAAAAGAAAAAAAGTAAAAAAGATAGGAATTACTTTAGCGTTTTTCATCTTTTGGGGAAACAAGCTATAGAAAAACACTTCTTAAACATTTTTACCAAGAGTCTCAAGACAATTAATTTTATTTATATTATTAGTTTGTTAGTGACAGAGTTTTCATATATATTTATTTTTTAATACCCCCCGAATTCTTTGGTGTATATTTTAATTATTTGTTCTATCTCTACTTTATTGTGTTTTCATAATTTTTACATATCCAAATTGTCGTATCTGTATTTTATTGGCATCTTAATTTAAGTGCGTATTTTGCATTTTAGAAATTATCAATTCATTCATATAGTACGCATTTTTTTCATTCCGGGGTAACGATCCCCTAGTCCACACACACTCAATCACTCATACTACGATCATTGCGTAAATGCATACATTACATTGGAATTATTTTCTGGCCAGCGTCGTCTAGATATTCGTTACTCTGTCCGCTTGTGTCTTATCCTTTTCTTGTCTATCCGTTTTTCGTATCACTGTCATATCTCAACCTTATTTTCGTTTTTTCATTCTCAGTGTTAGTTTTATGTTCTTTAACGATAAACCATCTTATTTCACCATAGAAATTCCCTTGTTTATAATATTATTTCCTTGTGCTATGCCATTTTGTTTACCTTCGGTGTGTAATGTACTCTTCTTTTATTTACTAAACGCATTGTAACTTTTCCCCAGTTCATTTTTTATTTGTTGCATTATAGCTTCCTCCCAAGAACACATTTTTCTCACATCTATAATCTTCCTATTAAATTTAACATTTTAATCTTTCTGATTAGCCTGTTTTTATCTTATCCAGTGTTTTCTTTACACTTGGGTGTTAAGTTTTTCGTTGAATTCTTATGTCAACGCATCATTGTATGGTGTTTACTTGTTAATTTCTGTTATAACTGTATCCTACTTTCCCTTATTTCAATTACCCTCAGGATTTCAGTTATCCTTATATTCTTAACTGACTCCTCTTTTTAATGTTATTTCTTTTTATTTAGTTTTCCGATGAAATTCTTAATACAATATGTTTATTTTCGTGTATTACTTTGTATACATTTGGAACCTTTTTATTACTTTTCTAATGTTTCTTCGATAATTTTATAATTCTCCATATTCTGTGATAAAAATTCAGTTCCTCAATCCGTATAATTTTCCTATCGGTTATTGTGAACCTTTTCTAATCTATTCACATTTTTTATAGTTGTTGCTTGCTCGTTAGGGAGAGAGACTACTTCATACGGTCCTCTCCAAAGTGATTGTAATTTTTGTCCTGCGCCTGTGGGATTGGCTTTAACTAGCACTAAGACTCCCCACATTGGTTGGTATTCGTTGGAGTTTTTAGCATACAATTCTTTGCGCTTTTGTTTAGACACAATTAGATTCTCCCGAGTTTGATGATGAAGTCGTTTAAATGTCGATCGCATTTCATTGACGTAGTCCTCATAGTAGAGACCATCATTATCGTATTTGTAAACGGAGTTGGGAATGTTCGTCCGTCGTCCGTATAATAACTCTAACAGCGAATTACCCGTTGAGGAATTTACTGTTGTATTATATTCGAAACTGAAGAATGGGAGTAATTGGTCCCATGTTTTCGGTTCGTTACCTACGTATTATCGTAGATAGGTTTTCAATTCCCTATTCGATCGTTCCACCAGGTTTGCCTGTGGATGATATGTACTTGTAGTAATCTTCTTAATTTTTAAAATTTATATACATTTTTCATAAGAGAAGTAACAAAGTTGGTTCCATTATCGGTTACTAATTCGGCGGGTTTTCCATATTTACATATAAAATTATTTACGAAAGTTTGCGCGACCGTGGCACTCTCTTGATTTTCCAATTTCGCATATTAGTCCAATGGAATAGCGGATTCATTCTCTTCAACATTCGTTTGCTTCCAACATGTCCACCTAGACGAGCATCGTGGAATTCTTTCAATATAGTTTCGAGGTCCTTCTCTGGCACCCACATCCTGTCTTTTTCTGATGCGTATAGTGTGAAACTTTCCTCAAATTTCTCGGCAGTAAATCTCAACACATTTGCCTCATGGGTTTTCTGCATGTTTCCAAAATAAATTATTTGAATGTTCTTTGCATTTTTCATGTCTTCAGGGCAAGTAGTGAATGCATCTACTAACCCATCTATTAGAATTCTTGTTTCTTGGTTATTGATCTACTCGATCCGTTTAGAACCAATCCCCATATTCCCCTGGAATTGCAAATACTCTTCCATTCAGATAGTCCTTCAAACCGCGTGGTATGTCTACCAGTTCGGCTAATTCATTATACGTTGATCTACTTGATTACTACTATGAAAGTACCGTCAAATTCGCTTTCACTAGCTTTATGTTTTGAAATTTTCTGTAGATCAAATTTGATGTCATTATTATTCATGCTTATTTCGTATTCTTCGAACCATGAGAGTGCTCCCAAACCTTCCTTTTCGTCCCATCCAAAGTCTATGTTTTTTAATCCGTCCATGTGCGGATTCCAATCTGATTTTTCTTAGTTTTTAAATAGCGTAAATCATCCAGGCTCATCTGGGAGTTGTCTGGCGGAGGCTGTCTTATCTTCCGCGTCCTTCCGCCTTGCAAGTTGAAATAGGGTGTCAGGACTCGGCATGCTCGGGCTGTCTAGATAAAAAGTCCGCCACAACATTATCTTTGCCTTGTTTATAGCGAATGTCCATTTCTAACCCTTGTAGCTTCAGACGTAGACGCGTTAGCGTAGGCGAAGTTTCTTTTAAATGCCATATTGAAATCAACGGTCTATGATCAGTTTATACAATAAATTTCTGATTATAAATAAAATGTTTGAAACGGTTCACTGCCCATACGATGGCTAACAGTTCTTTTTTAATCGTATGATACTTTCTTTCACCACCTACTAAACCTCTACTTGCATATGAAATGGGCCTATCGATCGATTTTTCATTCTAGAGTACTGCTCCAATAGCGTACTCGCTTGCATCTGTCGTGATCACGAACGTATCTTTATAGTTCGGTCTAACCAATAGTGCGTCAGAAATTAAAAAAATTCGCAATTTCTCAAAAGATTTTTGACACCCTTCTGTCCAAGTAAACTTAACATTATTTCGCAAGAGATCGTTCAATGGTTTACGTTTCTCTGCTATGTGAGGTATGATTTTCCATAGAAATTTTCTGTTAATAAGAATGACCGAACACCTTTGTATCCCATGTCATTACGTTATAAAATGCTCCATTATCGAGCAAATACCTAATTTTTTCGTTAGGTCTATTTCCTGCAGCAACTTTTACAAATAACTTTTTGCCATTGCCCCGTGCAATTTTGTGTCAGAAACAACAACCCTGTGGACGAAGCTTGGTTTGGTCAACAAAGCTTGGTTTGGTCATTGTTACCTGCCTCGTAGTTTGAGACTCGGTTTTCTTGTTTCTGATGAGCTTCATATGATTCTGTGTTTAGTTCAAAGGTTAGAGGTCATTGTGTATGCTAGTCACATACTTATTCATAAATCTCATTCCCAAAATACCCCCTGGAGTCAAATTCTCCACTACGTTAAACTTAGTTTGGAAAATTCTTCCTGCGATGATGAAGTTTAATTCTACGGTACCTAATGTTTTTCTAACAGTGTCTGTTACCCCGGAATATTCTACGACTTCGTTTTCATCAATTGTATATGCTCCCATGTACTATGCGTTTCGTCTACTTATCAAGTTGCCAGATGCTCCAGCAACTGCATCGCGTTATTTGGTTCGTTTGCCGATCTCAATAACATCACTTTTTTTTCTCCCCGTATCAATCCATGTTTGTTTGACATGTTTGCTTGACTGAATTTGCATTCGGATTTCTTGATGCTCCATATCTCATTTGATCAGGCATATTTCTGGTCCATATTATGATCATATCTTCGAAATATTTTTCTGATACTGTATGTCATGCAGTTTACCCATAGTTGTTTCACATTGTTCTTGAAATGTTTATTATCAAAATTGTTATCTTCGATTAAGCACCCGTCGTTGCGATAATATTTGTTGCGTAAGCTTCGGTTGTGTTAATAAGAATTTTCGATTTGTCTCTCTGGATAACATTTACATTTATTGTTTGTTCAGAGTTTTGGTTTACAAATGCATGATAGGATAACAGCCGATTTTCAATATTTGATAATATATAGCTGATTTCCGCCTCCTCTTTTAGAAATCTTATTAATTCGTGAAACTTAAGCTGCCTATGATATTTGGCTAAATGTTTTAAACTTTCATTCGATAATCCTGCTATAAAACGAATCATTAATACTCTTTCTGTGAAAGATTTCTGTACTTTTTCTTGGCCTTGATTCCCTTGCTGAGTGTCAATATATTCCATTATTCGTAGCGCTTTTTCAGCGTACTCTTTAAAAGGTTCTCCATATTGTTGTTCGAGAGTTTCGATCCTCATGAAAACCACTTCTACTGTGATTTTCAAACCGAATATGTCTTAAATTCCTGAACATATCCTTTACTGTGTCGGCTCTTATTCTATTAATAAAGGTTGCCGTTTTACCTTTTAATTTCATTAGTACTGCATTTACTAGTGGTTTTCGATTTTCCCCTTCCGGGATATCTTCTGCAAAATACTCTATTTGCACAATAAATGACTCTAATTAGTCCACTGACCCGTGGAATTCCGGGATACATTGTTTTGCCTCTAGCATTGGAAATTGGTACACATCGTTATTTCTAGCCATCCTGACTTCGTTAACCTGTTTACTAAGATACGTTACTATTTTTTCTTGCTTCCTTTGGTTGGCGTAGTCTTCAGTTTCGCTCTTTTGCGTCTTGTTAATCGTTGGGCTATGCTTCCGATATTACTCTCGCTGTATGCTGTATCGGCTTCTATTATGGCAGGATATGATTTCTGAATCGTTTGATATTTCTAGATGCTTCGTATTTAGGACTAACTATAATGCATATGTTTGTCAGTTCATTCCATGTGTATACAAATTGCTCCAATTCTTCTTTAGGAGTTTTTCTTTTACACGCCTTGTAGCGATCTAGCCCGTGTTTGTTTAAATATACCATTCTTTCCCAGGCGGCCTCCAAATCAGTTTCATTTTTTGATTTCTCTCAAATTTTAATACAAATCCCCTGGATGGTGCTGTATATAATTTTTAGCTGTAAATAATTACGAGCTTGACCGTGGTTATGGTCGCCATTCATTAAGGTAAATAAAATTGACCTAGTCTCACATTACTGGTCATTGTATAGCACAATGTTTCAACTGCAACGAGCCCTGCGTGAACGTTTTTCGTTCGCGTTTGCATTTTTGTTTATTATTGAGCCAGCCCAATTCGGTGCTCTCAAATTTGTCCTGCAAGCTGTGTGCGCAATTCCGATCAGCACAAAATACCAAACTGTCTTTGGCATTCATTATTTTGATAGAAGTCGTGCAACCTATATTCTATCGGCTCATTAGGCTTCATGGGGCCGTTTAAGTTTTGTTGCGGTATGCGTGCAACTTGTATTAATGACGTCGCGTCACGTGTACTGATTCCATACTTTCTTTCCCTAACAATATTGCGAGCTATTGCCAAAAAACCCAATATGCGAGTGCGATCCGCTATAAGGGTCGACGGCATAGGCTGTAACAAAACATCGTATCATACTCGTGGTTGAACGTTATTGTATACCGTACGCGACTCAAAGTAAATGTCGGTTTATTATTATTATTGTCATATACCGCTTCTTTGCCCCGTACTCTATTCTTATTTTGGTTGCTAGACTTCTAGCTGCAAATATGACCGCGATCGTTTTCGTGTGTTGCCTAGCAACGCATTTTGCGTAGGCTTCGCCCATACGGGTTGGTTTTCCATCTTTTTAAATATATACTTCGTAGCATGCACTCCTGTTGCCGAATTCGTTGACTTGCTTTGCTATATTACCAATGCAAACTGTTTTGCTGGTCGTGGTTTATTGTTCATTTAGAGAGGAAAAAAGTACGGGTGTGTAATGTCAGAGACATAATTGAATGTCGTGAAAACGAATAAAACAGACACGATTTCTCTATACTTTCGAATTGATAGTTCATCGATTGTGTGAATTGTGAAACTTTCCCCCTTCTCACTACTAGAATTTTAAACAATTTTTGACGTCGATTATCTCATTTCGGATTTGCATATTTCATTGAAAGAAACTATCAAGATGCTTGTTTCTGTAGTCGAATTTTATGACCACGGCGTTTTTCTTCGTTGGATCACCGGAACGTGCAAGTGTTGATATTTTAGTTGCCTTCATGTAGGTAATGTTTTTATTTTATGTAGGTTTCTAGGTTTTCGTGGAAGGGTGCTTTATGAGTTTTTGTTAAGTGCGTGTGGTCTGGGGTGTGTGAAAGATTTAGTCTTAAATGTTCATATTACATGGTCTGGAATGTGTGAGGAGATTTAGTGTTAAAGGCTCATATTACAAATGTAAAGAAGGCGATTGAACCTATAACGCATTACGCAAGGGAAAGAAATGTCGCATAGGCAGATAGTGTGGGAAGCTTGCTTAACTTGCTGTGTGCAACATATGTTGCAACACGGCTGGCTAGCATGGGAACTTATACCGTTTTGCAATCGGCTCTTGGGAAATGTAACGATTGTTTGGGATTTTGGTGCATGTTCGATTTTAGTTTATGATCTGTGATCAGAGAATGATTGGTTAACGATCGTGTGAATGTTGGAATGTGGGAAAGTATTTCGTTTTGATTAGTCGGATCAATATTATCATGCTACATCACCCTACTTTTGGTTGAATGATGTAACGTAGTGTAATCATTCAAATGTCATCGAACTGGCTCCCTAACATTTTTAATGGATAGTGTATGTTATAGTGTGTTGTGTATCTGCTGTATATAATCTACTGTATGTGTGGTTTGATTGGAGTTGTATGTGTGTCATGAAAATATATATAATTTTTTTAACCTTTCACAAGTCTGGTTTTGTGCACTATCATTCGTTGTTTTGTTATGTTGTTTCCGATTTCGCAATTTACATCTAAAAATTTTATTATGGTGTACGGTCCAATGTAAAATAAATCTAGTTTCTTCCTATTTTCGTTTTGTAAATACACTACTTCGCCTATTTGTACTTCTAGTGGGTTAATATGGATATTTGAGTTTTTGCATCTGGAGTTTTTACTTTCACCTAATCTTTGATTTGGTATTGCGTTAGATTTATCCAGTTTGTATTTGAGTTCGTTGTTGTAAAGATCGAAATTGTAAACGGGGGCCGTCATATTTGGGTAACTTTCATGTGGTAATTTGGCTTTAATTCCAAAGATTAATTCGTATGGTGTAAATTGATGTTCCGAATGTGGTGTAGTGTTGTAAATAAATGCGTAATATGGTAACCAGTCATCCCAGTCTGATTGATGTTCATTGACGAAGGATCGCAGATACTCGTTTAGGCATCTGTGATTTCGCTCCAATGACCCAATAGTCTGCGGATGATAGGCTGTTGCAAAATTTTGTTTGATTTCTAAGCATTTGCATACTTTCTCAAAGTACTTCATTCTTGTACTCGGTTCCTTGGTCGGATTTCAATTCCAAAAATTTTCCATATATTATTATGAATTTTTCTACTAAGTTTTTAGCTATTGTGTTTGCTTCTTTGTTTTTTATGGGTATTATTGCAATGTATTTTGTTAGTTCACATTGTATGGTTATTGCATAGCGGTTGTTATTGTTGGATTCGGGTAATGGACCTATTGTATCTATTGATATTATTTCGCATGGTTTTGACGGTGTGTTGGTTAATATTTGTTGTTCTTTAGTGTGTTTCAAAATTTTATTCCTTTTATACGATTCACAGGCCTTTATGAATCGTGAAATAGTTCCTTTAATATCTATAAAATTGTAATGTTCTCTTATTTTGAGGTATAGACGATGCTGTCCTACATGACCTCCTGTAGATGTTTCGTGATATTTTTTTAAAAGATTCTCTATCTTGCCAGGTTCATTGATGAACTTGGGTGGATGATACATTATTATTCATATGTTTTTATTCATTTGTTATAATAATGTTTTGAATATATTTATAGGTACTCTTTTAAATATTGCTTCTTCTGTCGATATTGCGACTTTATTTATTTTCATTTTTGTCATTTCTTGTTCTAATGTTGAAAGTATGAGTTCCAGACTGGAACATTATCGTTTAGGTTGCTATTTTAGTTATAAAAGTTATTGGTCGTCAAAAGTTCTTCTGGAGTAGAGAATATATCTGTATATTTCAATATTAAATTTTTTAATTCCTTCTGCGCGTACGTAGGTACGTTGTTCATGTCTATCTCTTTCAATAGTTTACGGTTTCTTGTATCGTTCAGGGGGTTATTGTTAAATTTCATTATATTGTAATTCGCTAAAGGTTCCATTTCAGGTTTGAATTCTAAGTTGGATATATTTACAGGTGATTTTCTTGTGTTCATGATTCTTATGTAACGGTTTTGTGGGGATATGATAACGTTTCCACAGTAAACTCCTGATTCAATTTCCTGCGAAAAGATTACCATGTCTTCTGTTACATTTTGATTGCTTAATTTTCTAATTACTTCGCTTCGTTGTGGAATAATATAGTATTCATTAACTTTATCTTGTATAGGTATAGATACATTTATATTATTTATAGTAAAATTTAATAACCAGTATTCATTATCGATCTGGCATTTGTGGGAGATGAATAAGTCTCTGTCTAATATGCCGTCTGTTTGAATAGGAAAATCTGGTCCAACTAAATGAAAGTGATGTCTAGTGATTACATTATTTCCGAGCATTAGTTCTGTTTCGGTTATTGCCATAGTTTCTATTTCTCCATCTGTTATTCCAGTTAGTTTTGTTCCTACATTTCTATGCACTATTTGATTAGGTATTATTCTATTCGCCTTAAAATTGAAATATCTGCTCCGGAATCTATCAGTAATGTACAAATTGAGTTAGTCAATCGCAGTCCGACCTAAATGAAGGTAGAAGCGCTTAGATTTAAAGTCAACACATTTGCCCAAAAAATGATTTTGCATCGGTTGGTTCTGCTGTTGTGGTTGTTGTCGCTCGCTCGGTGCATTGACCGGCACAGCTGTTTGCATTGGATGTATATACGGTAATGGCTCGGAGCCTGCTATAAAGACATTCTGCCGATTGTGCTGAAATCGACTTGACCCATATCGAGTTTGTTGAGGTTGGTAATGTCCACGGCCTCGATTTTTATTGTTATAGTATGACTAATTTGAACTGTTTAAGCGCTCGGATCTGTCAGTGTGGAATTGGTTATTGTTGTTGTATATACGGTGTGGTTTGTTATAGCGTTGATTTGCGCTATAATTGAAATTCCTCTCGTTTCCTCTAGAGAAACGGTTGTAGTTTTTGAAGTTATTGTGATTTTGCCAAGCTCGCTTGGTTAAGACTTGGTTGCGCGTTGGTTGTATTTTCGGTCAAATTTTCTTGTGTCTTTTGGATAGCTTCCTTTATTGAAAGGAAGTTCCTTGCTTTTAGAATTGTTTTTGTTTCAGGTTGGTTTATTCCTGATATAAGTGTATTTAGGCCCGCTTTGGTGGCCATTGTTTTTGTTACCTCAGGGGGTATTTTTTGTTTAATATAGACATGCTCGAGTGAAGTAGTTAGGTTTTATACTTCCTCGCAAAATTTGCTTATTTGGGCCACTCTGTCGGGTGGCTTTTAGTTTTGCGATTATGTTTCCGGGTGTTGAAATGTCTATACACCTCGATTTAACGTTTTTGTATTATCTCATTTATATTATCAGGTAGGCAAAATCTTTACCGGATAGACGTGTTCTTATCAATTTTGCCAAGCTCGCTTGGTTAAGACTTGCGCGTTGGTTGTATTTTCGGTCAAATTTTCTTGTGTCTTTTGGATAGCTTCCTTTATTGAAAGGAAGTTCCTTGCTTTTAGAATTGTTTTTGTTTCAGGTTGGTTTATTCCTGATATAAGTGTATTTAGGCCCGCTTTGGTGGCCATTGTTTTTGTTACCTCAGGGGGTATTTTTTGTTTAATATAGACATGCTCGAGTGAAGTAGTTAGGTTTTATACTTCCTCGCAAAATTTGCTTATTTGGGCCACTCTGTCGGGTGGCTTTTAGTTTTGCGATTATGTTTCCGGGTGTTGAAATGTCTATACACCTCGATTTAACGTTTTGCCTTTCTCATATAGAAAGGTTATGCAATAACTTGAAAAACCGACCAGTGAAAATTGGCCCGGAGGGCCAAGTGTCATATACCATTCGACTCAGTTCATCGAGCTGAGCAATGTCTGTGTGTGTGTGTGTGTGTATGTGTCAAATAATCTCACTAGGTTTTCTCGGAGATGGCTGAACTGATTTTGACAAACTAGGATTCAAATGAAAGGTCTCGTGGTCCCATACGGAATTCCAGAATTTCATCCGGATCCGACTTCCGGTTCCGGAATTATAGGGTAAAGTGTGTTCAATATTGTACACCGTCACTTAAACCGGTGAAACAAAAAACGTAAAAAAATTTCTAAACTGGTCTCAAAACTACACAAATTGATAGTCATTATCAGTAGGCAACTGAACAAACCGATTCCGGCTATCCTGGTTCCCGGTATCCAGTTCCGGAAGTACCGGAAATAGTGGTCATATATACCAATATGAATCTCACTCACTTTTCTCAGCGATGGTTTGAGCGATTTCCACAAACTTAGATTCAAATGAAAGGACTTCCGGTCCCATACGGAATTCCTGAATTTTATCCGGATCCGACTTCCAGTTCCGGAATTATAGGGTAAAGTGTATTCAATATTGTACACAGTCACTTAAACCGGCGAAACAAAACACGTAAAATATTTTCTAAACTCCAGTATCCAGTTCCGGAAGTACCGAAAATAGTGGTCATATATACCAATATGGATATCACTCACTTTTCTCAGCGATGGTTTGAGCGATTTCCACAAACTTAAATTCAAATGAAAGGACTTCCGGTCCCATACGGAATTCCTGAATTTTATCCGGATCCGACTTCCAGTTCCGGAATTATAGGGTAAAGTGTGTTCAATATTGTACACAGTCACTTAAACCGGCGAAACAAAACACGTAAAAAATTTTCTAAACTGGTCTCAAAACTACACAAATTGATAGTCATTATCAGTAGGCAACTAAACAAACCGATTCCGGCTATCCTGGTTCCCGGTATCCGGTTCCGGAAGTACCGGAAATAGTGGTCATATACACAAAAATTAATCTCACTCACTTTTCTCAGCGATGGTTTGAGCGATTTCCACAAACTTAAATTCAAATGAAAGGTCTCGTGGTCCCATACGGAATTCCTGAATTTCATCCGGATCCGACTTCCGGTTCAGGAATTACAGGGTAAAGTGTGTTCAATATTGTACACCGTCACTTAAACCGGCGAAACAAAAAACGTAAAAAAATTTCTAAACTGGTCTCAAAACTACACAAATCGATAGTCATTATCAGTAGGCAACTAAACAAACCGATTCCGGCTATCCTGGTTCCCGGTATCCGGTTCCGGAAGTACCGGAAATAGTGGTCATATACACAAAAATGGATCTCACTCACTTTTCTCAGCAATGGTTTTACCGATTTCCACAGACTTAGATTCAAATGAAAGGTCTCGTTGTCCCATACGGAATTCCTGAATTTCATCCGGATCCGACTTCCGATTCCGGAATTATAGGGTAAAGTGTGTTCAATATTGTACACCGTCACTTAAACCGGCGAAACAAAAAACGTAAAAAAATTTCTAAACTGGTCTCAAAACTACACAAATCGATAGTCATTATCAGTAGGCAACTAAACAAACCGATTCCGGCTATCCTGGTTCCCGGTATCCGGTTCCGGAAGTACCGGAAATAGTGGTCATATACACAAAAATTTATCTCACTCACTTTTCTCAGCGATGGTTTGAGAGATTTCCACAAACTTAGATTCAAATGAAAGGTCTTCCGGTCCCATATGAAATTCCTGAATTTCATCCGGATACGACTTCCGGTTCCGGAATTATAGGGTAAAGTGTGTTCAATATTGTACACCGTCACTTAAACCGGCGAAACAAAAAACGTAAAAAAATTTCTAAACTGGTCTCAAAACTACACAAATCGATAGTCATTATCAGTAGGCAACTAAACAAAACGATTCCGGCTATCCTGGTTCCCGGTATCCAGTTCCGGAAGTACCGGAAATAGTGGTCATATATACCAAAATGGATCTCACTCACTTTTCTCAGCAATGGTTTGACCGATTTCCACAAACTTAGATTCAAATGAAAGGTCTCGTGGTCCCATACGGAATTCCTGAATTTCATCCAGATCTGACTTCCGGTTCCGGAATTATAGGGTAAAGTGTGTTCAATATTGTACACCGTCACTTAAACCGGCGAAACAAAAAACGTAAAAAAATTTCTAAACTGGTCTCAAAACTACACAAATCGATAGTCATTATCAGTAGGCAACTAAACAAACTGATTCCGGCTATCCTGGTTCCCGGTATCCGGTTCCGGAAGTACGGGAAATAGTGGTCATATACACAAAAATTTATCTCACTCACTTTGATCAGCGATGGTTTGAGCGATTTCCACAAACTTAGATTCAAATGGAAGGTCTTCCGGTCCCATGTGGAATTCCTGAATTTCATCCGGATACGACTTCTGGTTCCGGAATTATAGGGTAAAGTGTGTTCAATATTGTACACCGTTACTTAAACCGGTGAAACAAAACACGTAAAAAATTTTCTAAACTGGTCTCAAAACTACACAAATCGATAGTCATTATCAGTAGGCAACTAAACAAACTGATTCCGGCTATCCTGGTTCCCGGTATCCGGTTCCGGATTCCGGAAAGTGCATATAATAGTGAACCCATTTCGTTTTCTTAAGGATGGCTTACGCAATCAAAGCACTGTTTTATTCTGTATGTTATGCATAAACAATCTCTTGATTTCTTTCAAAACTCGAAGAGAATATTTTTGAATAGAATACCACTATATTATATGTACATGAGAAAGGCATCATTACACCACTAGGTGGATTAAAACAGGTTTTTGTATTATCTCATTTATATTATCAGGTAGGCAAAATCTTTACCGGATAGACGTGTTCTTATCAATTTTGTTGCCATTGGCAAATGTTCCGCTGTAGTAATTTCTAATAATAAATTTACTGAGCCTATAAAGGCATCCAATTCTAACGGCGTACCGTCGTACATTTGTACTAACGCCGTTGATTGGCGGATGTCAAAGACTGCTGGTGTTGTGTTTGTCATTTTGGAGTCCGTATCTCTCTTCTCGTCAGCTAATTGTTCTTGTAGTTTCGAGGTTACTGTAGTACGGATGTCTGTAATTGCATTTCTTGCTCATTTAACGAGAAATGTTAATTCTGAGTTTGATAATGAGTCTTCGTTTGCTCTCTATTTGTGCATATAGCGCGTTGGCGTAGTTTAATTTTGTCGTTAGAGTTTCTGTTTTAAATTTTTTGTTAATTGATTTTCTTAAGTTGTTATTTATAGTTATAGGTACTTTTATTTCTTCGTGTAGTTGCTCTCTTGTCATAGGCATTTAGTCAGCTAGTAAAGTGATAAATTTGTAGTATTTATGTATATATTTTTATTTATATTATATTTGTGTGATTTTTAATCGATTGAATTTATGCTTTGTGCTGTGGTAAATCCTTTATGGATCCAGCGTTTTTTCATTATGTTAAGAATTTTTAATAGAAGTAAAATTGTCAAAATTACGATTATAATCTACAGCTCGTGACCTGGTGACTCGCAGTAGACTGCTCAATATGTTCATTAATCTGAATATTAGTGTCACCGGATTGGTTTGTTTCTTCTTTTGATTGACCTTTCCCCATAATGTTTAATACTTACGACAACGAACTGAAATAATCTGGGGAGTAAAAACAAAGAAATTTATCTACGGCGCTAGCCGCGTCTTCGACTGTTAGGGACCTTTTGCAGGAAATCGTCAATTAATTCCCACAACTCGATATTGTCCCAGAAGGGGTCTTCCATTTGTAATGAAGAAACTTTTTTTACTATTTATTACTTCTTCTCATTGACTTCTGATTTTTCTTCTTCTTCTTCTTCTTCTTATACATAATTTACCCAGGTTAGCGGATCGTCTCCTGATAGATCTTTTATTCTTTTAATTAGATCGTTCCACTTAGGGCACGAATTTTTCTCGAGGGGACAAAAGCTCCTGTTCCCTTCCCCTTTTCTATATCATCTAAAAATTCTAGGAATTCCTTTTTGTCCATTACAATATGTTTGATAATTTTATTAAATTTTAATAAGATTAAATTATTTCTAGCCTGTCCCTACTAATTTACCTTTTATGGCAGCATTATTGTAGGTTGACGTCTGTGGTGTTCTTCTCGTTGCTCGCACTTCTAGTTTTTGCGTTGTCTCCGCTGCCAGACGACGACGACGACTCTCGTCCAATCACAGGTGTCACTTCCGCGAAACACAATACTACGCCTCAAATTGAGGGTTCGACTTCTTCTGAATTTCTGAACGTTGCGTGGTTGCTCGGTCCAAAAAAAATCTCACTTTCTACTTTGTCAATGTGATGGCAAAGTTCGAAGGAAAATTATTGCTATCTGTCGCGTGATTATAGCTGTTGGAAAACGAAAAAGATTGATTTTCCACTTAAAGGTTCTTTGCTTTGCTTCTGTGTTGTTCCCAGATGACTGTTCAAGACCTGGGGGGGGGGGGAATTGCACATGTTATCTCACTCGCGACATTCGCAAAATCACACTTTTTCAAACTCGCAAAAGTCGTGTTCTTTGTTTTGAATCAGATAAAGCATCCTTCACGTTTCACTCGGAACGAATCGTAAAGTCACAGCGGTTAGCGGTTGGGCACTTTTCACATTCAGCTAATAATGCTTTTGAATCATCACTTATTGTCCTAGTTCAAACCGAACACTAGGTGAATCCGGTCGATTTATCATCAGATCTGCGTCGCACCTCAAAATTTCGAAAATCAGTGTTACGCCACCTGGTAAACCTGCTCAGTGAAGCACCGTAGGTACTACGCCATCCGGATTGTGATATCGACGTATCGTGTACCTCAAAACCATCTAGTAACCTAATCGCGTTTTCGCGGTTAAATCCGCGTATATAATTTTTCACCAAGTAACAGAAGCACAAACTCTTACGAAAGAGAACAAGCGCGCCCCCATTGAGTTGAAAAATTTGAATCAGTGAAGTACCATCATCCCCATCAGAATTAAATTCCCAGATTAACAAATCACTACCATCGCCATCGAAACGGTGAATGTGTACGACTTGTACAGCTACAAAACGAAGAACCCGGAGTGCACAGTGGCTCATTCAGGCATACAAAGTGACAGTGGACAATCAAATCTTCTTGAAAGTGCGTGATTAGCTATGAGGGTAAACGAGCCCCCACCCCCGGGTGGACCACCCGGGAATCGCAGAAAAATACCAGAGTGGCTCGACCCAAACAACAACCATGGCTCCACCCAGGTGCTTGTGCTGAGGACAACACGAAACCTAACCATGTCCGGTAATGACCAAACGGTCAATCTCGGAAAACTTCCCAGGAAGCCCTTCATGATCGCCACATCGGTTGAAACTGCCCTAGGTAAGAAAGATTACAAACTTGTAGAAGCAGCAAAGAAAGCAAGGGGGGCACGATACATCTTACGTACCAACTCCGAGCGGGCAAGTAAGAAACTTCAACAAATCCAACAGCTAATTGGCGAAACAGAAGTAGAAATTGTACCACACCCGACCCTCAACTGCGTTCAAGGTAAGATTTATGATCCCGATACCATCAATGAATACGAAGAATCGATGAGGACAAACCTTCACATGCAGGGGGTCTCTGCCGTTCGTAGAATAAAGAAAAGAGTAGAACAAGCATTTCGTAACACACCCCTATGCGTACTTACATTTGTCGGGACAGACCTCCCCGAAAGCGTATATGTCGGAATGTGTAGAGTTATAGTCGAACAATACTTCCCGTCACCATTATTGTGTTTCCGCTGTGAGCAATACGGACACTCCAAAAAGTTCTGCCCGACAGATAAACCCATTTGTCTAAACTGCTCCTCCGTTCACGCACTCAATCCAGAAGTAAAATGTGAATCCCAGAAGAAATGTTTACACTGCAAATGAGAACATTCACCAATTGACAAAGCAAAGTCAAAGCAAAGTCTTGGCATTACATTCCTTTTGAGGAATTTGGGCTTTCTGTTTCAACAGACTTCGCAGCCGATTCTTAGTATACAGAATCATTACATGGCTTGTACAATGGATCCTACTGACACTAAGAACTCTTCCAGGTCGGGGCTCGAACATAGGACAACGGGCTTGTAGGACCAGCGTCCTATGCATTGAACCGTCAACCCGTAACACAATTGACAAAAGATGTCCCAAATACCTAGAAGAAGAGGGCATAATCAGAATCAAGATCCAAAAAAAATCTCTTTGGTTAGGCAAGAAAGGAATACCACGAAATCAACACTTCCTTTGCCAGTAAGGTTCAAGAACGAATCACAAATATTGAATTCGAAAAAAAACAAGTAAATAACAGCATTTCAGGAAGAAATATCCCGAACACAGGTAGCTGATTTCTCTAAAATAAGAACTGAACTCGAAGATCTGAAAAGAACAAATAACCAATACTAGCACTGGAAGTCACAGCCAAGCACCTGTCCAACACAAAACAAAACGCCAAAAATCGAGTCACACCCTTTCAGTGAATCTAATGCATCATACACCCGCCCACACAGTCAATCACCGAACAAATCTAGAACCACCCACAGCACCACTAACAAACAACAACAAAAAAGTAAAGTACTGAGCGAAAATCAAGAAATAGTTAGTATCACCAGAAACAATCAAATTAATACGAACATGAAAAAAGCAAGGAACAGCAGGACCCCTACTAAAAATCAAATCTCTCCACAAAACCCGACCTCAAAATCTAAGATCGATGCTGGGGATCAATCTAATGACACAGGTACGATGGAAGTCTCCGACTAAAACCTGCAATGGCCGAATCAAATAGCACAGAACAACACAAACTCAACGCTTCACACTCAGATCTACCAATGGAAAGCAACGCAATAAACACAGAAGCCGAAACCAACAAATGTTCATATGGTCACGAGGGGGGAGAGAAGAAAGTAACCCCCTCACCTCTCTCAATCAGTTCCGAAAATGAGGAACGAGAGATGGCAGAAGAACGAACAGGAAATATTAGTCCTAAATATCAGATACCATGAATACCAGTCAAAGTCCGAACACACGTCCATTCCCTGGAAAACGCAAACTTATGCTATGCTAGAAAATTCCAACCATTTCACCTAGTTAACACCAATTACCGTGCGTTAGACGTCAGGAGCGCTGAGGAACATCCCGCTGCCTCGATAGTCGAACAAACGCAAACCAGTTGACCAACAGAACGATCATCAAAACTGGACCACTCACGTTTGCGACAACGTAGATCCGCCATCCTCTCAGGTAGTGAAAGTTTCGGCTCCGGCCGATGCACCTGCTACTGTTGAGGCTCTGGGGAAAATACTTCGAGACCTGAACCACGTCCAATCGACTGCAAAATCTTGCCCCACCAGCCTAGTCTACTCTGCCCCACCAGTGCAAACCCGTTTCAGTGCCTTAGACGTCAGGAGCGCTGATGAACTTCCCGCTGCCTCGATAGTCGAACAAACGCAAATCAACAACGCTGACCAACAGAACGATCATCCAAACCGTACCACCGACGTAGATCTTCTTAGCGACGACGTAGATCCGCCATCCTCTCAGGTAGTGGAAGTTCCGGCTCCGGCCGATACACCTGCTACTGTTGAGGCTCGAGGGAAAATACTTTGGAATCAGAGTCATGCCCATGCGACTGAAAAATTCAGCCCTACCATCCCAGCACACTCTGTTCGACCAGTTTATGGGTTAGACGACAGGGGCGGTGATGTACATTCCGGTATCTTGATAGCCGCACCAACGCAAAACGATACATTGATCCACCCAAAACTGCAGATTCACTACAAGGAGGCACCTCATCAAGATGCACCTCCACGCGTCTTCCCAATATCGGACTCGACCGACAGTCTTCCAGACATCCCAACTGGTCAATCGATACATTCAGAGTCAGATTATGGAATGGAGAAACCTCTAGCCATTTTCGCTCTCCAATGGAATATAAGTGGTCTACGCTCACACTACAACGAACTTCAAGCTCTCCTGACTAAATATAACCCTGTAGTAGCATGCCTGCAAGAAACAAATACTGCAGAACACCACTCCAACACCACCTGCATAGGCAAGTCATATGACCTTCTTTTTGGATCCTGCTCAACGCATTGCAGACAGGGAGTAGGAATGGCGGTCACGAAAGGCACTCCATTCGAACGAATTCAAATTCAAACCGATATACAGGCAGTTGCAATACAACTCAACACCCCATCAAAACTAACAGTGGTATCAGTCTACTTGCCACCAAGAGACAAAAATGCTGCTGAAGATTTGCACAGTCTACTGAACGAACTTCCGACACCGGTTCTACTCCTGGGTGATCTGAACGCACACCACTCCGCTTGGGGAAGTCACCTGAGTAAGGCCAAAACTGAGGCACAGAAAAGAGGTTTCGCGATCCTGGAAACCATCGTGAACAAAAATATGATTGTACTAAACGATGGTTCTCACACCAGAATAGATCCTTCCACTGGAAACACACAGGCGCTAGATGTATCCGTATGTACAACATACCTATCGAAAAAGTTTATCTGGAAAATTCTATCAGACTATGCATATAGTGATCACTTTCCGATTCTAATTGGAAATCCTGGAGCCCCAGATGAACCAAAACGGAGGCTAAGGAGGATATACGAAAAAGCGGACTGGAACCGATACGAACAATTGACCAGAAGCACCATCCGTCCCGGTCAAACGGTGTCAGTGGATCAGTTTACCAGTAAAATATTTACAGTGGCCAAAGCAAGTATACCGAGAACAAGCGGCATGGCAGTCCCTTGGTGGAACACAGAAATTGAGCAAGCAGTTAAAACACCAAATAGCACCCTCCAAATCCAAACTAATTCATGTTTGCAACATACAACACCGCAATTGTGGTCGAGCTATCCGAATAAACAACGTACCTATCCCTTGTTTCAGGAAAATGAAAATCTTAGGAGTTATACTAGATTCCAAACTTACCTATCTACAACACATCAAAAATACTACGAACAGTTGCAGTAAAAGAATACATTCTACGTATCCTAGGCTGCTGACTGAAAAGGAGCAGTCGATCAACACTACTTAAAGTTGGTTCTGCATTGGTGGTGTAGAAACTACTCTTCGGACTCGTACTCACAAGCAACAACATTGAAGCAATGGAACGAAGCCTCTCTCCAATATATATTGAAGTGATACGTCAATCATCTGGAGCTTTACGATCCAGTCCAATGACATCAATTATGACTGAATCTGGCTGCTTACCGTTTAAACTTCTATTATTACAGCGGCTATCCCAGCTAGCAACACGGCTTTTGGAAAAACAAACACCTGCAGACACAGCTAACTATTCAGTGTGCAACAAAATTATTTCATCAAACTACTGGATCTATGTTCCCAAACGTTCACAGTCAGTTCAGACTTACGGACTGAAAGTGGTATAGTCCATCACCAATAATCGATAACGAACTAAGGAGAAAACATAGAGCAAGTACAAGTAGCCAGATAGTAACATCTCACTTTCAAGCCCTCATAAGCAATCACTATCCTCCGCACGAACAAATTTACACCGATGGCTCCAAGGACGACCAAAAAGTTGGAGCAGGTGTGGTATCAGAAAGCAGGAAAATTGCATACACCTTACCTGGACTCTGCAGCAAATTCTCAGGCGAGGCATACGCTCTGAGCAAGGCAGTATCAATTGCAAACGAGGGAAAAACAATAATATTCACTGACTCAGCTAGCTGTCTACACGCTCTTGCCGGTGGCCATTCCAGACATCCATGGATCCAAAAAAATTGAAGCTAATTTAGAAGGGCGAAATATAACCTTAAGCTTGGTCCCTGGACACGCCGGTATACCCGGAAATACGGAAGCTGATAAACTAGCAAACGAAGGTAGGAACGGCAATCAAATAACCCTCCCGATCCCGTCGCAAGATGTTGTCCGCTTCACAAAAGAAAAAATATGGAACGTCTGGCAGAAAGACTGGAGCCGAACCACATCACATCTTTGAGAAATCAAACCCAACACTGAGAGACCTGTTGATAGAAGATGCGCCTCTGAACAGCGAACCCTGACAAGACTGCGAATCGGGCACACTAACTTCACCCACTCCTACCTAATGAAACGAAGCGCACCACCGATCTGCCGTTTCTGCGGAGATCAAACCACTGTAAAGCATATCTTCGTGTATTGCCAAGGCTACGCCAAACTGCGAAAGGAGCATAACATCACTGGATCGATTGCTGATGTGTTATCAAACGACAGTGAGAAAGAAGCATCAATACTAAAATTCATCAAGCAAACACAACTAGTCGTTTGACTTAATATCGGTTTCCCAGGAAACCAAACTGACACTAATGCCACAAAGATGGTAAACTGTCTTTAATAAAAAATAAAAAAAATCACTAATTGTTACTTAGTCACGGTCGCCATTTCCTATTTGCAGGTGGTTATCGTTAAATTAATTCTAAATAAAAAAACACTCTCAACCTTTAAGATTGGTTGTTCAAATACAATTGATTTATTCAAATGTTTTCAAACTTAAACTAACCTACTACCTGTTCTATGAGGTACATAAAGGTGGGAGGAGCCAGTTACCCATCTTTCGTTAAATAAATTGCTAGTAGAAGAGTTGTTCTATTTCTTCTATTATGCTATATTATAATTTTATCACTTTACTAGCTGACTAAATGCCTATGCCAATAGAGCAACTACACGAAGAAATAAAAATACTTATAACTATAATTAAGAACTTAAGAAAATCAATTAACAAAAAATTTAAAACAGAACCCTATCGACAAAATTAAACTACGCCAACGCGCTATATGCACAAATAGAATGCAATCTACTAGAAAACGAAGACTCATTATCAAACTCAGAATTAACATTTCTCGTTAAATCAGCAAGAAATGCAATTACAGACATCTGTACTACATTAACCTCGAAACTACAAGAACAATTCGCTGACGAGAAGAGACTGTTTTCTAAGTAACATTATCCAGATTATCCGGATCGGCGTCCGGTTCGTATCAATATCCAGCGAAGCGTAGGTGTTCATTGAAGCCACTGACGCGTGGCTGTCAGACGATGCTCTGGAACTTGTAGTTTTCTTTCGCTTCACGGACTGTCCCGAACTGTCTCTCTCACAATCGGTCGCTTTAAGTTACATCTTCTCCAATTCACTCGTATGTATAAAAGATTCAACTGCGCACGCGTTGAAAACAATACACAGAATGAATGGACAATTTCAATCATAGTTTACCATTTATACGTTCAGTAGATAATCGGAACTGATATGTGCTTGACTACCTCAAAACCGTCGTCCGGTGCGAAAAAGGTAAGCAAGGGTGTTAAATTTTCCCCATTATTTCCAAAAGTTTTAGAAAACGTTGTTCTTCAAATATTTATGGTTCTCTCACATTGTTGAAAATTTAATCACGAATTCCTGATCATATTTCGAATAGCTTGTAGAAAAAATTATGTTGTTGGGTTAAGTACATCAAGAGATATTCGCGATAAAGTTCTGCCCATTCTTGTTCCGACCTGAAAGCACCCTTCGATCGTATCGATCATGAAGTTCTTCTTCGCAAATTCAGTCTGCTCGGAGCCACACACAAGCTAACTACTTGGCTGCAGTCTTACCTCACCCACAGAATCATTCGTGTAAAACTGTGTTCTTGCGAATCATGCGTATTTACCAATGGATCAGAAGTACCACAGGGTAGTGGATCCGCTGACCATTAGCATCGTTAAATACGCGTAATGACTTTTCACAGGAAGAGCGATCTGATCATCTTCAATGACAGTATTGATGGTATACCGTTACGTAGCGTCAATGAAATCAGTGATCTCGGCATTATATTGGACCACAAACTTAGCTTTAGCTCCCATATGGCTCATACAACTAAAATATCCCGTGACTTTACTGATCCATATTGCTTAAAATCTCTTTATTGCTCATTAGTTCGGCCAATTCTATAGTTTTCATCGCCAGTTTGGAATCTGTATCAGTTAGCTTGGTGCCTAAAACTGGAAAGAGTTCAGAAAAGATTCATTCGATTGGCTCCTACCACCAAATCAGCTACTGTATCTTGAATCATTGGAACGTCGTCGTCGTATTCAACAAGGCTTAACAGTTGCAAAAATTCTAAAAGATGACATTGATGCACCTGAACTGCTATCCCGTTTGGATCTTCGAGACACTAGAAGAACTCGCGATGTATCGTTATTATCAACGAGGTTTCATCGGACAAGTTATGGATATAAAAAAAACAATCTCTTCAATGATACGTACTTTTTCAGAGTGTATCTTCGAGTTTGGCGCCCCATAAAAAAACATTGCATCCTCTATACGAAGACTACAACTTCTGTGATATTTATGTATACTATCTATTGGTGTTTGTTTGATTAACGTATGATGTATGGAAATCGGATCCGGATGAAATTCAGGGATTCTGTATTGGACCGCGAGACCTTTCATTTGAATCTTTCTATGGTTCAGCCATCTCCGAGAAAACCTATTGAGATTATTTGCCACATACACACACAGACATTGCTCTGTTCAACTGAGTCGAATGATATATGACACTTTGCCCTACGGGTCAATTTTTACTAGACGACTTTTCAAGTGATTGCATAACCTTTCTTTATGAAAAAAACATGAAGGAAATATAAAACAGTTACACTATTTTTCATTCAGATACTCCGGTCATTCAATGTCTGATCCCGGAACCAGCTATCGTACACGAGATGAGGTGCAAGAAGTACGTCAAACACGAGATCCAATATCCTCTTTCAAGGATAAAATTATTACAGCTGGCTTAGTAACAGCGGACGAGCTAAAGGTATTTTTTGTTCTTTTAGAATACAATATAAATAAGACTGATATTTTTTTTGCAGAAAATTGATAATAAAATTAAAAATGAAGTTGACGAAGCTACTAAATTAGCGAAAGCTGATAGTGAAATCGGTATACCTGAGTTAAGCACTGATGTCTATGCAAAAAATATTTACGAAGATATTCGAGGCACAAACCCAATTACTTGGCTTAAACATAATAGTTTGAAGCGTGCAATAAATCTCTAATCGACAGTTTGTTCGAGATATAGAAAACAAAGAGAAATACCCATGTTTATTCACACAACATATATCGTTAACAGAAAATATGAAATTATTGAATATATATTATAGCATGCCAACCAAAAGAGAGTTATTGAACAACAAGCCGAAAATCACAATTTATGAAAGAACATCCGTGGCGTTTTTTTTTAAACTTATTTTAAATCAAAAACTTTCTTTGGTATAAACTACTATTACCTTTTCAATTTGTAAACAGTTATGTCAACTTAATATAGATTTAAATGTGGCAACCCTGCACGCTATACAAAATTGAACAAAGCACGCTGTGTGTTAGGTGGTGATGTTTTTGCTTTTCTCATATAGAAAAGCTATGCAATCACTGTGAAAACCAACTTTTTAACCGAGGACCGGAGGGCCGAATGTCATATACCATTCGACTCAGCCCACCTTTCTCGGAGATGGCTAAATAAATTTTCACAAACTAAGATTCCGATAAAAGGTCTAATGGCCCCATAGCCTGCTATTGAATTTCATTTGGATCTGACTTTCGGTTCCAGAGATACAGGGTAATATATGAAAATTAGAGAAAAAGTGTGGATTCAATTTTCTATGAAACAGCTCAACCGATTTTCACAAACTCAAATTCATATGAAAGGTCTTATAGTTTCCAAAACAATTCTGGGACATTTTATTCAGATCCAACTTCCGGTTCCGGAACTAAAGCGTGATAAGCGGAAAATTATCAATTTTATTAATATTTTTTCACGAACGGTGGTCAAAAACAAGTGCAAATCCCATAAAACTGTCTGATAAATTCTTCTAGTTTCAGAGCTTGTTAGTTTCCCGACATAAAATAATAATTCGGCACTACTGCTCCCCTTTTTCCTGTTCCGGAAGCACCGAAGGTGGTGCAGAAAAACTCCAAAAATAGAACTCACTTCGATTTCTCTGCGATGCTTGAACAGATTTTCACATATCTTGATTTGAATTAAATCTCATATTATCTTTAAAGCTACTGTCAATTTCATCCGGATACGACTTCCGGTTCTGCAGTTACAGGGCGATGAGTGTCAAAGTTTTCAAATCGCCATATAGAACGACAATATGTACCACACCGAAAGAAGAAGAAAACACAAAACAAACGATGAGTGCTTTGTTCTATTTCGTACGCGCTATGAAGAAATCGAAACGGTTACGGATGTCTGCTGGTATTGTGTAATATTGGTAAAAGACGGTGCTTCGGTTGATAAAAAGTATATCTATTTTATGATCATCGACCAAAAGAATAAACAAATGTCAATGAATTCAATTTTTTTTTAAATGAAATTTTCACATCTGGTAGTGCAGTAATACCGTGCCGGTGGTGTAGTGATGTAATAAAACTAATAATCCACCTACATGTTTTATGCTGCAGATTCATGCTGTTTAGCTGACTTACATATGCGTAAGTAACTGAAACGCAGGTTCGCTTCGTTTGTTAGATTTCGTTTAATTGATTTAATCGAAATAAAGCATGAGGTCGTCAGTCTAGGTTTAACTAGGTTCAAAACTGGCAAACAAACCAATTTCGGCTATACCGGTCATCTGAATCCGGTTTCGGAAGAATTAGATGGTGATTAAAAAGTAAGGGTGTGTAATGTCACGGACATAACGTGATGTCGTAAATACGAATATAACTGAAACGCTTTCTTCTTACTTGCGAATATCAGCTAGTTCACTTGTATTAATTATGCCATCTTTCCTTTCTTTTCACTACTAAAATTTGAAACAATGCACCTAAACTGAGTCGGTGCATTACATTTTATAAAGCAAAACAATAGAACGTTCAACAACTACGAACTCCAACTGGTTGAAGAAAGGATCGTTTATAGTACAGTAGAGTAAAATTTCGCATAGTTATTTTTAAATATGTTAATGATTCCAAAAAGAACCGACTCGAAGAATTCAGGAATTAGGGATTGGACCTAGGTTTAAGGTGAAATGTAGCGGAATGCAAAAATCGCGTTTTTGATCAATTATTCAAAAACTAGACCGATTTTCGAAAAACCAAAAACACTCAAGTTTTCGAAATCAAATTTATCATAACTAAGTATTCTTAGAATTTTGAAATTTTGCTTTGCTGAGCCGTAATTGGTTTTTGAATCGTATAAACGGTCACTGTTCTATCTAATTCTATCTAAAACAACCGAAAATTGGAAAAGTTTACATAAACTTTCCTGCATTTTTTTTATTGCTTGCGCGCTGCGGTTTCGTATTCAGGTGGTGTGAGAAATACACGGTGGGCACGGTGGCATTATATCGTGAGCAAAAATTACATATCAAGTAATGAATAAATAAATTTATTCAGTATTGGGTTTTGTGTTGAAATAAAAACGCAGAGCCGTAGCAACCTAGGGGGCAAGGGGGGGCTTTGCCCCACCACGCGGTTTCCGCCTCACCACGTATTTTTCTCGTATATGAAATTGATAGTAGAAAGGAAAAAAATTAAAGAATTATAAAATAAAAAGCAATAAAGAGATCTATTTGTATAGTTTATACTGCGTTCACAGTTCTTTTATTATTTTGAACAATGATATTCAACCACTTTTTTAATATAATTGCCTAATAATAATTGTCAAACTAATTCGAAACGCAATCGTAAGCTTCGCGCACGATTCGTCCGATGCTCGAAATCTCTGGGTATGCGCTCACAGCTCTCTGTTTTCCGTTCGCCGCTCGTTCATGGCTGCTGAATCCTGCTCAGAAATGAATCCGAAACCACTCTCAGAGTGATCTTAGAGGGTTTACTTGAAAACGCTGTCAGTGAGTGACGTTCGTCGCGTACAATATGCAGGCATATGGTGCCTCAAATTGCTATCTAGATTGTTTGATACGCATGTAATGCAGCTTTTTTTAATATACGTTAAATTTAATCTAAAAAATTTGCCCCCCCCACGAAAAACTGAATTGCTACGGCTCTGTAAAAACGAGTTGAATACAATAAAATGAGTATTGTAAGATATCGTTTATTTTCTAAGTAGCTGTCATTTATAATGCTAATAATGTCCAATTCTGTTGAATTCAATGTATTGATGTTGCTGAATCAATAAAGCTTGGCTGTGTAATATCGTAAAACAGGTATTATTTTAGATTGTAGATATAAATATAAAATATAAATTGATTTTTAATTATTATGAATATAATGAATCAACGCTTGATTTTGCTTTCAAAATCGATTGAATAATAAGAAACTACGAAATAACTTTATATTCAATTTTGTGCCCCAAATATGTGCTCGAGAAGAGATTCACTAAATAATTTTAACTGCATGGTATGATGAACTATTAGTTATAATTGGAATGTATTCCAATAATGTAATCTAAGAAATTATTAAACTATTGATTCTTTCTGGTACCGGAGGCCAGAGGCTGTTTAGTCTTCGGTTCGTTATCGTTGAAACAGACATTTCTAGACTCATCATGCTATATAATTCCGAAAGTCGCTTCCGAAAAAAAGTTAATGGTGAATACTTTTACGTAAATTCTATCTCATCGGCGGAAAGGGCCTGGTGAACTACTGGCAAAGATATCGAAAATACTTGAATGTTCTCTTGTCTTCAATCGTTCTTTTGAAGGAGAATCCATGCTTGCTACTAAACTCAGGCATATACATGGTTAGCAAGTTGGTAAATACATATACATATAACCTCATGTTAATCATTCATAATTACTCATGATTTATAGTTCTAGTGTAAGAGTAATCACTAACAATAATGATTGAATTAGCATATATTCAAAGTGTGAAGAATTCAAAAATCCATTACGTCCAGTCTTTTTTACAAGCCAATAAAACGAGAGGTAACCCACTGCGCTCAATCATTGAAAAAAGTTCTTGTTTCTATGTGTCCGTTTTTCTTGGTACGCTTTGTGCGACGGTTCGTTCAACTGAAGCGGATAAAATTTTGCGCGCATTTTATGACGCTACATTTCACCTTAAGGTGAAATGTAGCGGAATGCGAAAATCGCGTTTTTGATCAATTATTCAAAAACTAGACCGATTTTCGAAAAACCAAAAACACTTAAGTTTTCGAAATCAAATTTATCATAACTAAGTGATTTTAGAATTTTGAAATTTTGCTTTGCCGAGCCGTAATTGGTTTTTGAAATGTATAAACGGTAACTGTTCCGTTCCACGGGGATGATTTTAGAACTGAAAAGTAGTGTTTGTAGCAGACTTTCACAAAGAATCTGAAAATGCAACTCAAAATTATAAAATTTTAGCTAAAACAACCGAAATTTGAAAAAGTTTACATAAACTTTTCCGCATTTTTTTTATTGCTTGCGCGCTGCTGTTTCGTATTGAGGTGGTGTGAGAAATGCACGGTGGGCACGGTGGCATTATATCGTGAGCAAAAATTACATGTAAAATTATGACGCGAATTTATGCAGCATTGGGTTTTGTGTTGAAATAAAAACGAGTTGAATACAATAAAACGGGTATTGTAAGAAATTGTTTATTTTCTAAGTAACTGTCATTTACATGCTAATAATGTCCAATTCTGTTGAGTTCAATGCATTGATGTTGCTGAAGCAATAAAACTTGGCTGTGTGATATCGTATAACAGGTATTATTTTAGATTGTAGCAATTTTTATAGCAAAACTATAACTTCATCATTGACAAGCTACTGAATGAAATACAAACCAAGTATTATCGTGATATAAACAATGTGATAAACATTGATAAACAACAGGCATGTACATGGTTATCAAGTTGGTTAATACATATACATATAACCTCATGTTAGTCATTCATAATTACTCATGATTTATAGCTCTAGTGTAAGAGTAATCACTAACAATAACGATTGTATTAGCATATATTCAAAGTGTGAAGGATTCAAAATCCATTACGTTCAGTCTTTTTTACAAGCCAATATAACGAGAGGTAAACCCACTGCGCTCAATCATTGAAAAAAGTTCTTGTTTCTATGTGTCCGGTTTTTTTGGTATGCTTTGTGCGACGGTTCGTTCAACTGAAGCGGATAAAATTTTGCGCGCATTTTATGACGCTACATTTCACCTTAAGTACTAAATTCAGAACTTAGAACAGACCCAGGATTCAATTGCAATCTAGTTTTTGAACTAGTTCCGGAATCCAGTTCCAACATGCAGAACCTCACCTCGACTTCCAGTTCCACTAAAACCACTAGAAGAAATGAACGATATTCAATCAAAATTTACCTTTTACACTCTCCCAGTAGATAATCGGAACTGATATGTGCTTGACTACCTCAAAACCGTCGTCCGGATGCGAAAAAGACGAGCAAGCGTGATGAATTTTCCTCATTATTTTCAAAAATTTATGAAAACTTTGTTTTTTCCATTATTTATGGTTTCTCACGCTGTTGAAAATTACAAAATCATGATCATGTTTCCAATAGCTTGTAACATGAATTATGTTGTTGGGTAAAGTACATCAAGAGATATTCGCGATAAAGTTCTGCCGAAAAGGCGCTCATAGTAAAGTAACGTATTTACGACAAAAGCTGCAAAAGGGTCTCACTCAGTTTTCTTTAAGATGACCAAATCAATTTTCACAAATGTGTTTGTGAAAAGATTTGTTAGATTAATTTCGAACAAACTTTCTTATTTCTATTCAATGAACAGTTGTTTTTGCGAATTCCACAGTAATATTTTTGATGTTATGAGTAATAAGAGAAAGGCATCGTTACATCACTAGGCGGATTAAAACAGCTTTTTCTTCCGTACCGATGCGTACCGGTCAGGCGCGTATACAGGGGGGGGGGGGGTTTAGGGGTTCAAACCCCCCCCCGAAACAAAAAATTATAACCCATGGGAAACATTGTGATATAAATTGTACATGTGTTGATTTATCACCATGTTCTAAAACCCCCCCCGTAAATTTTCTCTGGCTACGCGCCTGGTACCGGTTAACAGTTTGAAAGTATTCATACTCATTGTCCTGTAATTTCGGAACCGAAAGTCGGATCTGGCTGAAATTTCACAGTATCATTTTAGACACTTAGATTTTTTTTATTCAATAACATATTTTAGGCACACTGCTTAAGCTATACGATGCCAATGGCAGTTTCTAATTTTATGTAACGACTAACTTAAAACTAGTATAGTACCATTAGGCGATGTCGTACTGGGGTCGCAATGGTCGATTTTGGCAGATCCAGCCTTCAGCTGGCGATCGGCAGTGACCGGTGGTTTGAATATAACCCGTGAGTCCTCCAGGTGACGTTGGTACGTAACTATGGGTCCGCGGGAAACACCCCCAGGCCACGATGGCCCGACGGGTGGCCCGCATGCTGGTCATCGACTGGAGCGGCCTTCCGTGGGCGATGATGGTGATGTTACGGGAGAGCATGAAAAAATATATAGAAGTAAATATTGTGGAAAATGGAGTAAAAGGGGGGTATGGGAACGAAAAGACAAAAAACGACAGAGATTTATTTAGTTGACATCGAGATGGTGAAGAGATGGGGGGAGGAGGAACTAAAAAGTTAGTAACAAGAAAAAGATCTTGTTAGTTCCAATGAGATGATGGACAGGGACAGTTGCTCGGGAGTAACTGGCGAAAGTTAGTGTCGAACCTTACAGTGAAGATTATTATTAGTCATAGCTGAGATATCGTCGAGGAATGGGAGAAACTTTCTGATCAAGATATAATTGATTACACTTTTATATTAATGTGTTTAAGGTACTGATATATGAGAATCATATATGAACTATCCCGACTCGCCATCACATCTCGGACCGGAACTTCAGGTGGTCTACCTCGGGCTCTAAGTGATTCCAGTAGCTTCGACCAGGCGTCACGATACTCTACGCACGACCACACGACATGCTCGATGTCCTGATAACCCTCGTCACAGGTGTAGAGACCGCTCTCCGTGAGCCCAATACGCCGGAGATGTGCGTTGATTGTGTAGTGGTTTGACATGAGTCGAGACATCACACGAATGAAGTCGCGACTCACGTTCATCCCCCTGAACCAAAGTTTCGTCGATATTTTGGGAACAATGGAGTATAGCCATAGTCCCAGTTCGTCATTGCTCCATGAAGTTTGCCAACTTTCGAGTGTCCGCTAACGAGAAATACTAAAAAAATCATTGAAGCAGATTGGTCTTTCAAAAAAGCCGGATCACTGAGTTTGTACGAAGCGGTGATGTTCTTACTGAAGATATTAAAGCCTGTGGATCCGTTGATATTTGACCTATCAGAAAAAAACATCCTTTCACAGTCAACTGCTCTGAATTTGTAATAAAAAATATTAGGGATCACGGAATCCCACAAATCTCTTCTCTCATAGATGTGTCTAAAAACACAGTAGAATCAGAAGTATCCAGGAAATGAGCACAGTTCGAAACAAACGAAAAAGGATTAATATTCTGAACAATGTAATCAAAATACAAGGACATAAAACGGGTCTGAGAATTGAGCTCGACAAGCCTTTCGAAGTTTAAATGTGAAGGCCTGAGCTATGGTTTCACCCCTTAGTTGAAGCCGTAATTGTGCTGGATCTCGTTTCCTTGAAAATACAACCAGCTTAGTTTTAGCCCCGGGTTGACGGTTCAGTGCATAGGACGCTGGTCTTACAAGCCAGTTGTCGTATGTTCGAGCCCCGACATGGAAGGGCTCTTAGTGTCAGTAGGATTCATAGTACTAGCCATGCAATGATTATGTACACTAAGAATCGGCTGCGATGTCTGTTGAAACAGAAAGGCCAAATTCCACAAAAGGAATGTAATGCCAAGACTTTGCTTTTTTAGTTTTCTCCGTAGAGAACTCGATGCCCATTTGAAGAGCTCATGTCGACAAGTCGTCGAGAGTATCTTGTAATGGTCCTTGGAGATCGACAGCTTTGGAACACTATATAACAGACACAACGCTGTCGTCGGCAAGTTTTCTTAACGTGCATGACGTGTTGATACATTCATCGATATTATTTACGTAAAAATTGTACAAAAGGAGGCTTGAACATGAGCCCTGAGGAAGACCCATGTAACTGAATCGTATTGTCGACAAATCATCATTTGCAAAATGCATATGCTTCTCGAACAATAAATTTTATAAAAAACTGGTGCTTATGCAACTTCTCAGATAGGATATGTATTGAAACTGAGTCGAAAGTCCCCTTGATATCTAGGAAGACTGATGCTATTTGTTCTTCACGAGCAAATGCCATTTGAACTTTGGTTGAAAGCACGCGCAAGTTCGTTCCTTTGCCCCTGCTGAAACCAAATTGTGTATCTAAAAGTAAGCCATTAGTGTCGGCCGGTGATGTTCTTACTGAAGATACTAAAGCCTGTGGATCCGTTGATATTTGACCTATCAGAAAAAAACATCCTTTCACAGTCAACTGCTCTGAATTTGTAATAAAAAATATTAGGGATCACGGAATCCCACAAATCTCTTCTCTCATAGATGTGTCTAAAAACACAGTAGAATCAGAAGTATCCAGGAAATGAGCACAGTTCGAAACAAACGAAAAAGGATTAATATTCTGAACAATGTAATCAAAATACAAGGACATAAAACGGGTCTTTCGAAGTTTTCAATCACCGTCGGATTCAAGACATTGCATCGAATCTGCAATCGATATGAGAGATCCCAGAATCGGTTTTAAGTGATATAACGCCCGCCAGTACTTCGAGACTCATCGTATGAGTCGATTGCATGTAACCTAAGGCTGTACGCAAGCAACGATACTGAATTCTTCCCAGCTTGATGAAATAGGTGTTCGCCGTGGATCGGAAGCAGAAGCATCCGCATTCCATCACGGACAATATCGTTGTTTTTTACAACATGATCAGGTCTCCTGGATGGGCACCCCACCAAGTTCCAGTTATGGCGCGAAGAAAATTGATTTCCTGCTGGCACCAAACCCCGAGATATTTAAATGTGGAGGCCTGAGCTATGGTTTCACCCCTTAGTTGAAGCCGTAATTGTGCTGGTTCTCGCTTCCTTGAAAATACAACTAGCTTAGTTTTAGCCCCGGGTTGGCGGTTCAGTGCATAGGACGCTGGTCTTACAAGCCAGTTGTCGTATGTTCGAGCCCCGACCTCGAAGGGCTTTCAGTGTCAGTAGGATCCATAGTACTAGCCATGCAATGATTATGTACACTAAGAATCGGCTGCGATGTCTGATGAAACAGAAAGGCCAAATTCCACAAAAGGAATGTAATGTCAAGACTTTGCTTTTTTAGTTTTCTCCGTAGAGAACTCGATACCCATTTGAAGAGCTCATGTCGACAAGTTGTCGAGAGTATCTTGTAATGGTCCTTGGAGATCGACAGCTTTGAAACACTATATAACAGACACAACGCTGACGTTGGCAAGTTTTCTTAACGTGCAAATTGTAAAAATTGTACAAAAGGCGGCTTGAACATGAGCCCTGAAGAAGACCTATGTAACTGAATCGTATTGTCGACATATCATCATTTGCAAAATGCATATGCTTCTCGAACAATAAATTTTATAAAAAACTGGTGCTTATGCAACTTCTCAGAAAGGATATGTATTGAAACTGAGTCGAAAGTCCGCTTGATATCTAGGAAGACTGCTTGCTATTTGTTCTTTACGAGCAAATGCCATTTGAACTTTGGTTGAAAGCACGCGCAAGTTCGTTCCTTTGCCCCTGCTGAAACCAAATTGTGTATCTGAAAGTAAGCCATTAGTCTCGGCCCAATTGTCTGGGCGGAAGAGAGGAGGCCGTTTTTTGTACTGCATAACGTTTCGGCTTACTATGCTTCAGCCATCGTCGGACGCCTACTACATATATTTTTCGTCAGTAATAACATACAATTTACAATTTCACTAATCAATCAAACATATTACATACTCAATAATCACAAATTGGAACAATGGACTTACAATTTACAAAAATTCACACTCATCATTCACTCTATTCCGCACTCACTCATTGCCGACAATACTGTCGCAGTTTCGATACCAGTCCACAAAATTCAAACACTGAAAAACAGGAGAATTGAGAATCTCACTCCTGGGGAACAATGGATAGAAAACACTACCAACACACCATTACCTGAATATCTTTTGCGAACGTTAAGACTGGGACCAAACTACAACGTTCAAAATGATCGTAACATTCCCTATGTAGAGGTGACATCAGAACTGGAGAAATCAATTAAATCCAAGGAAAACGTAGATTTAATAAGAACGGAAGTTTCTAATGCCATGATCAACTATATGAGTTTCAAAAAGCAACCTCAGCATCATGAAAAAGAATGGATAGCCAAAGATATACGTGACAGCAAAAAGTTTCTCAAAGATAACCCTAACATATTCATAACCAAGGCTGATAAAGGCAATAAAACAGTTATCATTTCAGCTGATGAATATGAAAGGAAAATGGCGGACCTCTTGAATGATGGTAACACGTATAAGAAACTTAAATCAGACCCAACAATGAAAACAATGAAAAAAAATTTAGGGTTTTCAGACACATGGCGTGATAGAAAGCTCATCGATTGTCGTACCCACGGAATGATGAAAGTATCAAGCTGCTATCCCCCACGGATTTATGGTTTACCAAAAATACATAATCCGGACAGACCTTTACGTCCTGTAGTGTCGACTATAGGATCAGCCACGTACAGAATAGCACAGTTTTTATCTGGAATCATAGGCAACATTGAGGAAAAAAGAGATTATCACGTTAGAAATAGTTTTGAGTTCGCGGAACAAATAGCAGGAATCCATATAACCGAAGAGGAAGTTCTGTCCTCGTTGGATGTTACGTCATCATACACAAACGTACCGATTGATTTTACTATAGATTGCCTAAGGATGAGATGGAAGGAGATAGAAAAACACACAAACATCGATCGAGAGAGTTTCTTGGAGATGGTTAAGCTGGTGTTGGAGTCGACTTTTTTCGTACATAGGGGAGTTGTATACGCACAAACCTTCGGCGTTCCAATGGGATCTCCACTTTCGCCGGTTATTGCTAATGTGGTAATGGAACGTCTAGAACAGGAATGCATAACAACCTTGGAAGAGAAACATGTACCAATTAAAGTCTATCGTCGTTATCTGGATAATTGCTTCTGTGTAGGACATAAGGAACACATTCAGCAAGTTGTAGAGTGTTTCAACAATTTTCACAGCAAACTTCAATTCACTATTGAAAAAGAAGAAAATGGAAAGTTGAAACATGGACATGATGTTAATACGGGGAGACGATCACATCGAACGAATCTGGTCACCTAAACAAACAGATGGAAGATACCTGGATTTCGGCTCGGAAAGTCCATATGCGCATAAATGCAACACAGCGATTGCGCTCATAGATAGAGCAATTAAGCTGTCTGATTGTAAGAACCGTCCATCAGCAATACGAACGGCCAAAAACATCTTGCAAATTAATCATTACCCTAATTGGTTTGTTTGCAAGATCCTAAAGGAACGTGTTCATAAGCATTACAACAGTCTGCAGGAGAAAATAGTAACAATTCCTGAGGAATCGTATGTTGCAGTTCCGTACATTCCTGGGCTTAGTGGAAAATTAGAAAGGATTCTTAAATAGTACAGCACAAAACCTGCATTTAGACCAAGAGATAATATTAAAAATCAAGTTTTCACTAAGCTAAAGGACCCGATCCCACCAGGAAAACAGACGAATGTGGTAACACGATCCCGTGTGGAGCTGATGACGGCAAGGTGGACAAACAGGTAGAAAGCTAGAGACGAGAGTGGCGGAACACAAAAACGGTACGAAGAAAAAAGACGCAAGAACTGGACTGTCTCAACACACACAACAAGAGGGACAAGACCTTATTGACTTTGCCAATACTCGGATACTGGAACGAATTAATAACCAGGAGAGCTGATTAACAGCAGAAATGTTTCACATAAAAATACTCGGAGAGGACAGAACGGTTAATCTACAACGTGAATGTGGAACATTTCACACCACATACGATGGACTGGTATTGAGACTGCGACAGTATTGGAGTAGTAAAGCGTGTGGATGGTCTAGAATGAAAGATCGTCCAATCGTCGGCAATGAGTAAGTGCGGAATAGGGAATGATGAGTGTGAATTTTTGTAAATTGTAAGTCCATTGTTCTAATTTGTGATTATTGAGTATGTAATATGTTTTATTGATTAGTGAAATTGTAAATTGTATGTTATTACTGACGAAAAATATATGTAGTAGGCGTCCGACGATGGCTGAATCATAGTAAGCCGAAACGTTATGCAGTACAAAAAACGGCATTAGGGTGCATTTAATTCTCACCGAAAAGTATCAAAAACCTATTTTAATCCACCTAGTGGTGTAATGATGCCTTTCTCATATTTCTCATTACATCATAAATATAACCGTGAGATTCTCAAAAAGAACTGTTTATTGAATAGAAATAAGAAAATTTGCTCGGACCTAATCTCACAAACTCTATAAATCCTGTTTACCCTGGAATTCCGGAACCGAAAGTAGTATCCACAACAAATTAAGGAATTCTAAATGAAACTGTAATACTTTTCATTTGAACTTATAAGTTTGTGAAAATCGATCCAAGACAAGTGAGCGAGATTCTTTATGCAGTTTTTAATTACTATTTCCAATTCTTCCGAAACCGGATTCAGATAAACGGAATAGCCGAAGTTGGTTCGTTTGCTACCAGCAAATATAACCTACAAATTGGAACAGTTTTGAACGTAGTTAAACCTATACTTACTATCTCATGCTCTATTTCGATTAAACCAATTAAACGAAATCTAACAAACGAAACGAACCTGCGTTTCTGTTACTTCTGCATATGTAAATCAAGCTAAACAGCATGAATCAGCAGCATAAAACATGTGGTAGGATTATTATTATTATTATTATTATTATTAATATTATTATTATTATTATTATTATTATTATTATTATTATTATTATTATTATTATTATTATTATTATTATTATTATTATTATTATTATTATTATTATTATTATTATTATTATTATTATTATTATTTGTGTTTTTTTCTTCTTTCGGTGTTGTACATATTGCGAAAGAGAATTGGCATCACTGGGAGACCGATGCGGTTTCCTGGTGCTGCTTTCAAAAAAGTATAATTTCAATGTGTTGTTTGATACGTATGGTTAAAAATTAGGTTGAAATAGTTATTTTGAGTGACAGTGCTGGTGTGGGAAGTGTGTGTTTAGTAGTGAGAGTGCTATTTATTGAATAATATTGATCCGCGTAACTAAAGATGCTCAAGCGGAGGGAACTGAGAATTTACCGCCCCAAAATTCAACGATGATAACCTGTTAACCGATCGAAGCGCCGTCTGCATGTCATTGTCGGTGTTGTCGGATTTCTATGGAATGTGTGAAAGTTTACAACTCAATCGTGTCATTCAGACTGAAGGTCTAGGATTGGTCTGCAACGGACCATTCGCGAGTGTTTTTATTTTATTCTTTCGGTGGTCGTGTTGCATCTCGCGTTGCTGACAGCAAAGCGAGCAGGAGAAAAGGAATACTGCTGAGATCGTTCCTTGGATATATTTTATATTTTTCTTACTTATTATATTTCTCCTGAGAATCGAAAATCAGGTTTTGTGGAGATCATATTGTTTACCAAAACATATCCGGATCTCTTTCCCTCCTACTAACAAATCTCCTATCCCGTGATGCTCGTGGAGATACAGTGGTATCCGCGGTCTCTAGAAACAACGAGTATCGGACTAACATTCCTTCCTTTCCCTCAGTAGCACAGCCTTTGGTCGTAGCCAGCGTCGTTATTGATTATTTAATAAAAAGTTAGGAGTGAGTGGGTATGTACAGTGAAAATGATTTGCTTCTCCCAAGCTTAATTTTCTTGGTTCATTGTACATTTCCACTCATTTGGTCAATCACGAAGTGCAACTACGGGCGATCTACTTCAGCTCAGCTCAGCTCTTTCGGTGTTGTACATATTGTCACTCAATATGGCGATTTGAAAATTTTGACACTCATCACCCTGTAACTGCGGAACCGGAAGTCGGATTCGGATGAAATTTCACAGTAGCTTTAAAGACAGTATGGACTTTAATTCAAATCAAGATTTGTGAAAATCGGTTGAAGCATCGCAGAGAAATCGAAGTGAAATTAGTTTCAGGAGTTTTTCTTCTCCACTTTCGGTGCTATTGGAACCGGAAAAGAGAGGACCAGTAGTGCCGAATTAAGTTTTCATGCTCACAAACTAACAAGCTTTGCAAACTAGAAGAATGTACCAGACAGTTTTATGGGATTTGTACCTGTTTTGAACCATCGTTCGTGGAAAAGTACTAATAAAATTGGTAATTTTCAACTTATTACGCTTTTTTTCCGGAACCGGAAGTCGGATCCAGATAAAATGTTCTACAAATTTTCAGGATATTGTTAGACCTTTGATTTAAATCTTCAAATCGGTTGAGTGGTTCCAGATATAATTGAGTGTAAACTTTTTCTCAAATTTCCACATATTACCATATAACTCCGGAACCGGAAGTCACATTCATATGAAATTCAAGCTATGGGACCATAATGTCTTTCATTCGAATCTTGGTTTGTGAAAATCGGTTCAGCCATCTCTGAAAAAAGTGAGTGCCTATTTTTTTCATTTTTTTGGTACATATCATCCTATATCTCCGGAACCGGAAGTCGGATCGGAATGAAATTCAATAGCAGGCTATGGGACCATAAGACCTTTCATTTGAATCTTTGTTTGTAAAAATCGGTTCAGCCATCTCTGAGAAAAATGAGTGCATATTTTTGTTACATACGCACACACATACACACACACACACAGAGACATTTGCTCAGTTCGGCGAGCTGAGTCGAATGGTATATGACATTCGGCCCTCCGGGCCTCGGTTAAAAAGTCGATTTTCACAGTGATTGCATAGCCTTTCTATATGAGAAAAGTAAAACAACAAAATCGAAGCTGAACTTGTTTCTGTCTAACCCAGGGGCTTTATTGTTACACGATAAGAGTGCAAAGCGAAAACTCTACCATCGAAAACGGTGCTTCGCTTGTATTCGGTTCGGAATAGAGTCGGGGCACACTTTTTGAGCGAAATCGAATATCCAACGGTTAGAATATTCCTCGCTTTCGTTCATGCTGTTTTGGCTGCGTATTCGTCGGGTTGTGTTCCAAAGAGTGCTCATCGGTGTTTCTTTTATTAATCCGTCAACGAAACGGCGCCAGTATCCGCGTTTCTTTGCTTTAATTAAGTTCTTCATTTGCTTGTCTAATCCATGATCCAGCGCAGTTGGTCTTGCTGTTGGTGCAGGAATCCGTGTCATTTCTCCCGTATTTAATATTGTCATATTGAAGTTATCGCAAAGGTCATAGATTAGAGTTGATCTGTTGTCATCGTGAAGACAGCCCCATCCCGTACCGTGAGAGTTGAAGTCTCCTAAAACTAACGTAGGTGTGGGAAGGAGCTCCATGATGTCACAAAGCCGTCGGTGCTCAATCGAAGCTCTTGGAGGAATGTAGACGGAAGCAATGCAAAGGACCTTGCCTTTCTTTGTAATTTGACATGCAACAACTTCAACACCTGATATCGAAGGGAGGTTTATTCGGTAGAAGGGATAGCACTTTTTGATCCCTAAAAGTACTCCTCCGTAGGGTTTTCTCGATTCAAGCGAATTACATTAAAATCGTGGAAGATAATTGGTATTTCAAAAGTTAGCCATGTTTCGCACAAGTCAAATGCGTCATACTCCAAGAGGTTTATTAATACTTTGAAGGGGTCTATTTTCGGTATGATACTTCTACAATTCCACTGTAAAACAGTGATTGGATCCATTACCTCGTTAGATAAATCAGCAATCGAAGGATACAATCGCTGGAAGGAGGGGCATTTTGTAGTTGACTGCTTCAGAAACGTTTTGACTGTGGGTATAAAACTCATCATAAGCTGTTTCAGGGGTCGGAAATATTGAAAGTTGTGAAAATCCAGTCCACAGTATCCAAGATCACGCGGCACATAGAGACGAACAGGCAGACGAACCCGGTTCAGGAGAACGAAGTTGGGCAAAGCCGAGCCGGCGAAGGTCACTCGAGAAAAGTCTAATTGGGGATAGGATTTTGTTCCATCCCCGGCGATCGACACTGAATGCAGCCGCTTGCAATCTAGTATCTCTACATTCTTAAGTAGGGGGTTTTTGAAACCGCCGGCCCCGTACTTAAGAAGGCACGTATATACAGTACTCCCGCGCAAAAAGATCACTTTGAACAATCTCGTTAGCATGCCTTGAGCTGGTTAAGAGAACCCTAAGCCTGCCTAGGCGTACTTTATCAATACGTGTAATAGTAGTGTACCGCGACGTCAATTCGCGAGAGATTTTAATAAGGTTCAATTTGTTGTTATTCTTGGTCCGGAAATAGACCACATAAGAACTGGCCGAAAGCAAAGGATCACCGGAATACTTCTTTGACCTTGGAATCTTATTATTGTCAGCAAGAAGGATAGGGTTAAGTGGAGGTGGTTTTGGATCTGTCTCCATACGGTTTTTCATACGGAGGGGGGGGGGGAGACTCATTATTATGGAACTTATTACACGAATATACAAAGTTACTGAGAAATCAAAATGAGTTCCGTTTTTGAAGCTTTTCTTCACTATAACCGGTGTGTTCGGAAGCGAAAACCGGGGACCAGTAGTCCCAATGTATATTTATATATCCGCTAACTAACATAGATCTGGTAACAATATGAATTTACCAATAAACTTTATAAAAAATTGCACCCCGTTTCACCATCCCTTTGGAAAAAATCCCCAAGAAATCAAAATCTTTTCTCTTATCGCGCTGTAATACCGAAACGAAAGTAGGATCTGGATGAACTATTCAGGGACTTTTTTAAAAATATAAGACCCATCATTTGCATCTTAGTTTGTAATCGGCCAAGAAATTTCTCATAGATTTGCCTATATTTTCTTGTAATTCCGGAACCGGAAGTCAGATCGAGATAAAATTCAATAGCGATCTATGGGACTATAAGACCTTTTATTTGAATCTGGGTTTGTGAAAATCGGCTGAGACATCTCTGAGAAAATCTAGTGACAATATTTGTCGCATACATACATACATATATACATACACACACACTGTACATACATACATAAGCACACTGAATTTTGAAACTGACTTCTGACCCTAAAATTCAAAATTTATAGCAATGAAAGTTGTAAAATTCACTAAATCAATCTACTAATACGAAAGATTGTCGATATTCGGAATGTGAAGTGTGTGAAAAAAGCAGTGTGGGGGTGCTGCCCGGCGGTTAAAGATTGAAAATTTTCGATCTTGAAAAAGCACCATAGGGGAGAGTACATGAAATTTCCGAAATCGAAAAAAAATTTTTGATGCCAAAAGTCTTAGAATTGCATGAAACGTCGAGATTTAGTGTCATCTCGAAAAAAAAATTTAAAAAAAAATCGACTTTTTGGGACTTCAAAAATATCAAAATTTTCCAAGTCCCAGAAAGTTGATTTTTTCAAAACAAAATTTTTTTTAGATGACACTAAATCACGACGTTTCATGCAGTTTTAAGAGTTTCGGCATAAAAAAAATTTTCGATTTTGGAAATTTCATGTACTCTCCTCTATGGTGCTTTTTCAAGATCGAAAATTTTCAATCTTTAACCGCCGGGCAGCGCCCCTTACGCATGTCCGATTTAGCTCAAATTTTGCATGAGGACATTTTTCGAGGTGCTTAAACATTTGAGCACTAGCGCTTTACGAAATTAGAGGTGATCCCAAAATATTGTCACCCTTATATATAAGAGCGGTAAAAATCAACGTGTTTTGTCGGTTACGTCACTTATACCACCATATCTCTGGAACCAAAAATCACAGCCATTTGATCTTTGAACTCGATCAATGGTGTGACAGTGGCTTTCAAACGATCCCTAGTTTGTTAAAATCGGTTCAGCCATCTGTGAGAAAACTGAGCGCGTTCAAATATCTTCGAAAAGTGCACACACACAGACATTTTCCGATCTCGTCGAACTGAGTCGAATGGTATATAACACTATGGATCTCCGAGGCTCCGTTCGAAAGTCGGGTTTTCCAGAAATTCTAATACCTTTGTATAGAGAAAGGCAAAAATAGGTCCAAACTCGAAATTTTTAAATTAACCGAATCTATAGACCCTGTTACACGTTTGCTAGCTCCAGTCTTCGACAACCCATGAAGGGAGACACATCGAGTGCGCATCCATCTACGCTAAGACAGTGGAACTATACCCGGCATTATTCAACTGGTGCTTCCGCCAACGCAGGAAAACAACAACTAGTTCTTCTATGAGCATATCTGCAATAGCGTTTGCATCATCTTGCCGATAAAAGTTTGCTTTGTAGAAAAAGAAAGCTAAAAGTGGACAACAATTAAGAAAATTATACAAAGTCAGTCATTCTAATATCTCTAAATGTTATCTAAAAACCAATAAAAATTGCAGGTTTGCAAATCGAAGATAAAAATCATTAGTTTAGTGCAAATCTTGAATAATTGGATAAGCTGTGTGCACTTTTCGCTATGCGAAATTTACGTTAGCTACCATTTTGCTGCATCGCGTTCGAGAAAAATGTTCCGAACAGTGTTTAATATCGTAGAGAATTCTACAATCCGGTCCTCCTAAATACAAGTAATGAATCCCGTACAGCATTTTGACAGTTTCTTTTACTGAAAACCTATTCTAAACTGCCACCCTATTTACTAGAATACAAACGCAATCTTTTGAAACCGAATAATCCTTTTCAATACTATAAATCTTAAACGGTCAAGCGATATCAAAACAATTGCTATCTATACACATCTCGAATGCAGTCTTACGTCAACCTCGAGGTTATGTTTCTGGCATCACCTACTCCAAGTGTTTCTACAAGCTATCGGAAATATGATCAATAATTTGTGATTAAATTTTCAACACTGTGAAATAACCATAAATAATTGAAAAACAACGTTTTCTATAACTTTAGGAAATAATGAGGAAAATGCATCACCCTTGCTTGCCTTTTTAGCACCCGGACGATTGTTTCGAGGTAGTCAAGCACATATCAGTTTCGATTATCTACTGGACGAGTATAAAAGATATACTTTGAAGGAAAATCGTTTATCACTCTGTGTTTTGTTTTCAACACGTGCACAGTTGGAACTTTGAAACATACAGATCGGCTAAAAAGTTCGTATCGTTTCTATGAGAGGGCGCCACTAGAATTAAATATATACCATTTTCAGTTAGTACCAACCTTCAAAAGGTACATGTATAAATTTGACAGCTGTCTGATTATTAGTTTGTGAGATATTGCATTTTGAGTGAAGCTACTTTTGTTATTGTGAAAAAAAATGGAAAAAAAAGGAATTCCGTGTGTTGATGAAACACTACTTTTTGATGAAAAAAAGTGCCGCCGATACCAAAAAATGGCTTGATGAGTGTTATCCAGACTCTGCACCGGGCGAAGCAACAATTCGTAAGTGGTTTGCAAAATTTCGTACTGGTCATATGAGCACCGAAGACGATGAACGCAGTGGACGTCCAAAAGAGGCTGTTACCGATGAAAACGTGAAAAAAATCCACAAAATGATTTTCAATGACCGTAAAGTGAAGTTGATCGAGATAGCTGACACCCTAACGATATCAAAGGAACGTGTTGGACATATTGTTCACGAATATTTGGATATTGGAAAGCTTTGTGCAAAATGGGTGCCGCGTGAGCTCATAATCGATCAAAAACAACAACGAATTGATGATTCTGAGCAGTGTTTGGAGCTGTTATATCGAAATAAAACCGATTTTTTCGTCGATATATAACAATGGACGAAACATGGCTCCATCACTTCACTCCGGAGTCCAATCGACAGTCAGCTGAGTGGACTGCACGAGATGAACCGAACACAAAGCCTGAAAAGACTCAACAATCGGCCGGTAAGGTTATGGCGTCTGTATTTTGGGATTCGCATGGTATAATTTTCATCGACTACCTTGAAAAAGGAAAAACCATCAACAGTGACTATTATATAGCGTTATTAGAGCGTTTGAAGGACGAAATTTCAAAAAAAACGGCCTCATTTGAAGAAGAAAAAAGTTTTGTTTCATCAAGACAATGCACCGTGTCACAAGTCGATGAAAACCATGCTGAAATTGAACGAATTGGGCTTCGAATTGCTCCCTCATCCACCGTATTCTCCAGATTTGGCCCCCAGTGAGTTTTTTCTGTTCTAAGACCTCAAGAGAATGCTCGCTGGTAAAAAATTTAGAAGCAATGAAGAGGTAATCGCTGAAACTGAGGCCTATTTTGAGGCAAAGGACAAATCGTACTACAAAAATGGTATCGAAAAGTTGGAAGATAGCTATAATCGCTGTATCGCCTCTGATGGCAATTATGTTGAACAATAAAAACGAATTTTGGCAAAAAAAATGTGTTTCTATCAAACGATACGAACTTTTCAGCCGAACTGTTACGAGTGAATTGGAGAAGATGTCGCTTAAAGCGACCGATTGTGAGAGAGACGCATTGTACCTAATTCACTTCAAGAGAGGTACGACCCGTTGAAGCAGCTTAAGGAACTGAAGGCCATCGATCATGTCATCGTGAAATGGGAACCCTACCGCAACAAACGCAGATTTCCAACTCACTGCAAGAGATGTCTACACTTCGGGCATGGTGCTCGAAATTGCCACATGATTAGCCGTTGCAACCGCTGCGGATCGAATCATGCCACCAACGAGTGTGCAGTTGAAGAGGAATCTACCCCTCGCTGTGCGAACTGCGCGGAACCCACGAAGTAACTGAGCGTACTTGCCCGAAACGTGCTGAATTCCTAAAAGTAAGGAAACAAGCTGCATCCCAGCGACAACCATCGACGAAGAAGGTTCCACCTGTATCACCTGTACCGCCATTGGACACAGTGAATTCCCCCAAACTAAATAATCTACCGGATCCAATCCTCCCGCCACCTGGGTTCGAAACTACTGATGATGGCCCTACTGTAAACTGAACTCCGCTATTTACTTCTGTGGAGATGATGAAAATTTTCGTCGACATGAGCTTTACACTCCGTGTTTGCAAGACGAAAACTGAGCAGATTCAAGTACTCGATTCGTTTATTATCCAGTACAATACCAAACTACGTGTAATATGAATATTTAACACTAAATCTCCTCATCTCCCCTTCCTTTCCATGGCCACTTATAAGAAACACTTGGAAATTGATTTGTTGGCGCTTTTCACCATGTAATTGCATATAAATGAAATGAAATTTAGGAGATTTCTCTGAGATCGCCATTGAAACTGAGTGTGACAAACACAAACACTTTTGATTGGTATATGATATTCGGCTCTATGGACCTCTGTTCAAAAATCAGTTTTCACAGTGATTGTAAAACTTTTCTTTATGAGAAAGATAATAAGTTTAAAAGTTACATCTTATTATACGTACGACAAATGTCCAAAGAATAGATTGTAAATATTTGTCATGAAATAGCCT